>NC_133654.1:67133201-67344233 GCF_009905375.1 Apium graveolens | reverse complement strand
TGACTCACAAAAAGCTATCCACCCCTTCTCTGCAATCATGGGCAACAACTCACCATCCCTCCCTGATGGTAAAAACACCCTCTCCTTCAGAATCGGCTTCCCCAACAGCCTAGTGTACTCCTCCTCCGCAGCTCTGTCAGTTAACCGAGGCCTTGCAGCAGTGCCCTTTGAAGAATCAGCAGTAGGAACTGTGCTGCTGATGTCAATAGTGCGTGCTCTCTTGGGTGCCATTGATTCGTGAATAGAAGTGTGTAAGAACTGATTTTTAATGTTTGTGAGAGGGTGTAAGTGTAGGAAGTTTTGTGGGAGATATGTAGGATAGGTGTATGTATATATAGGGTATGGATTAGATTAGGGTTTGGGAATTAAGGGTTAAAATGATGGGGTAGTGGGAATAATTCGTGGTTTATGGGCTAAAACTGTTTTTGTGTTTTTGTTTTTGTTTTTTTTTTTTTCTGAACTGCAAAAAATTTTCTGGAACTCGACCCCTGCGCGGCCGCTCAGCATTTCTGCGCGGGCGCGCAGCAAGCTGCGCGGCCGCTCAGCATAGCTGCGCGGGCGCGCAGAGGGTCTCTGGAATTTTTTTTTTCAGCCCCTGTTTTCTGATTTTTTTGTGTTTTGGATAGGTTATTAACTTCTAAGGGTTCCTGTAACAACAATTCATGGGTTGCCTCCCACGCAGCGCTTCTTTTTCGTCATTAGCTTGACGTTCCGTACCTTTCTCAAGTAGTCAACAAAATGGCACTAACCACCTCTCGGTTTGCCATGTCCCCATAGTAGTGCTTCAACCGCTGACCGTTAACCTTGAATGCTTGGTCCGAATCATTCTCAAAAATTTCCACCGCTCCATGTGGAAACACAGTTTTGACAATAAAAGGTCCAGACCACCTTGATTTCAACTTCCCAGGAAAAAGTCGGAGCCGAGAGTTGAATAAAAGAACTTGTTGCCCTGGCACAAATAACTTAGGATGTAGCTTCCTATCGTGCCACCTCTTCACCTTTTCCTTATACATTTTGTTATTCTCGTACGCTTGAAGTCGAAATTCATCAAGTTCATTAAGCTGAAGCATTCTTTTCTTACCAGCTGTATCTAAATCCAGGTTCAATTTCTTCAATGCCCAGTAGGCCTTATGCTCAAGCTCCGCTGGTAGATGACATCCCTTACCGTACACCAACTGAAACGGTGACATCCCTAGTGGAGTTTGTATGCTGTTCTGTAAGCCCAAACAGCTTCATCGAGCTTTAAAGACCAATCCTTCCTTGACGGACAAACAACCTTCTCTAGAATGCGCTTTATCTCTCTGTTAGACACTTCCGCTTGACCATTTGTTTGCAGATGATAGGCAGTAGCTACTCGATGATTCACATTATAACGCTGCATCATAGAAGTGAACTTACGGTTGCAAAAATGCGATCCTTCATCACTTATGATTACCCGAGGCGTTCCAAACCTTGTGAAAATTTGCTTATGAAGAAAATTTAGTACTACCTTTGCATCATTTGTCGGTAAAGCTTTAACTTCGACCCATTTTGAGACATAATCGACTGCCAGCAAGATGTACTGATTATTGCAAGACGAGATAAAAGGCCCCATGAAATCGATTCTCCACACATCAAAGACCTCGACTTCAAGCATCACATTTAATGGCATCTCATCCTTCCTTGACAAATTTCCCACTCTTTGGCAACGATCACACCTTAAAACAAACTTATGAGCATCCTTGAACAAAGTAGGCCAGAAAAAACCTGCTTGCAGAATACGAGCTGCCGTCTTCTCACCTCCATAGTGTCCACCATAAACCGTGGAATGGCAGTCTCGTAATATCCCCTCCGTCTCACAGAACGGGATACATCTCCTGATGATCTGGTCAGCTCCCTGTCTAAACAAATATGGTTCATCCCACATATACCACTTCACCTCATGCAGAAACTTCTTCTTTTGCGCGGATGTCAAATTAAGAGGCATTATATTGCTGACAAGATAGTTTACAATATCTCCAAACCATGGTTCTTCCTCCTGAATTACAAACAACTGCTCATCCGGAAAAGATTCATTGATTAACGTCCGATCTTGTGAAGTAGAATCGGGATTCTCCAACCTAGAGAGATGGTCAGCTACTTGATTCTCGGTACCTTTTCTATCTTTGATCTCTAACTCAAATTCCTGAAGTAAAAGCACCCAACGAATGAGTCTAGGCTTCGAATCCTTCTTAGAAACCAGATAGCGAATAGCTGCATGATCAGTGAATACTATTACTTTTGTACCAAGCAGATAAGATCGAAATTTCTCAAAGCCAAAGACTATAGCCAAAAGCTCCTTCTCAGTAGTGGTGTAGTTCAATTGGGCACCATTTAAAGTCTTACTCGCATAGTAGACCACATGGAAGAGATTTTTCTTACGCTGTCCCAGAACTACACCTACCGCATAATCACTCGCATCACACATCATCTCAAACGGTTCTGTCCAGTCTGGTGCTGTAATAACTGGTGCAGTGATCAAACTCTTCTTGAGAGTCTCGAATGCTGCCAAACATTCATCATCAAATTTGAAAGGCACATCTTTCTCAAGCAAATTACACAATGACTTAGATATCTTTGAAAAGTCCTTGATGAATCGCCGATAAAAACCCGTATGACCAAGAAAACTACGGATTCCTTTCACAGAATTGGGTGGGGAAAATTTTCAATGACTCCCACCTTGGCCTTGTCCACCTCCAGACCCTTGCTAGAGACCTTATGCCCAAGGATAATGCCTTCACGCACCATAAAATGACATTTCTCCCAATTAAGCACCAAATTAGTTTCCACGCATCTTTTGAGTACGGCGCGCAGATTATTCAAACATTCATCATATGAGTGTCCAAAGACGGAGAAGTCATCCATGAACACTTCGACGTTATTTCCAATCATGTCAGAGAATATAGCCATCATACATCTCTGAAAGGTGGCCGGGGCGCCACATAACCCAAACGAAACTCTACGAAAAGCAAATGTGCCAAATGGACAAGTGAAGGTAGTCTTTTCCTGATCCTCTGGTGCAATACAAATCTGATTATACCCGGAATAACCATCCAGAAGATAAAAATACTCATGTCCCGGCAATCTGTCAAGCATTTGATCAATAAATGGAAGAGGAAAGTGATCCTTCCTTGTGGCTTTGTTCAATTTCCTATAATCCATGCATACTCTCCATCCTGTAACTGTTCGAGTAGGGATGAGCTCATTCTTTTCATTTGCGACCACAGTGATACCTCCTTTCTTAGGTACACATTGTACGGGGCTCACCCACGAGCTGTCAGAAATAGGATAAATGATGCCTGCATCTAGCCATTTCAGAATTTCTTTCTTCACCACCTCCTTCATGATGGGATTCAGTCTTCGTTGCTGTTCCACAGTTGGCTTACTACCTTCCTCTAGCAGAATTTTATGCATACAATATGAAGGACTTATCCCCTTGATGTCTGCTATGGTCCATCCTATAGCCGATTTGAATTCTCTCAAAATCCTTAAGAGCTTGTCTTCCTCACTACCTGAAAGGTCAGCTGAAATAATAACAGGTAACGTAGATGAATCACCTAAAAAAGCATACCTCAAGTGTTCAGGTAGTGGTTTGAGCTCCAAGGTAGGTGCTTCCTCTATTGATGGTTTGAGCTTCCCTTCAGCATTCTTAAGGTCAGAAGTACCAAGAGATTCAAATGGTATGTCCAGCTTTCGCTTCCAGGGAGAAGCGTTCAGATATTGTAATTGCTCGTTGCTATCTTCATCATCACTGTCAAATTCCCCCACTAAGGCCTTTTCCAATGCATCAGACATTAGCATGTGCTCGAGTTCCAAAGTAACCGCGGAATCAATCACATCCACTTTTAAGCACTCCTCATCTTCTGTAGGGAATTTCATTGCCTTGAATACGTTGAAGGTCACATCCTGATCTTGGACCCGCATAGTAAGTTCCCCTTTTTGCACATCTATCAAGGTACGGCCAGTAGCCAAGAAAGGCCTCCCCAAGATTATGGGAATCTTCTTATCTTCCTCAAAATCCAGAATAACAAAATCTGCTGGAAAGAAGAGCTTATCCACCTTGACGAGCACATCCTCAACTATGCCCCTTGGGTAAGTAATGGAACGGTCCGCCAATTGTAGCGACATGTATGTGGGTTTTGGATTAGGCAGATCCAGCTTTTTAAAGATCGACAAGGGCATCAGATTAATGCTTGCTCCCAAATCACAAAGGCACTTGTCAAAATTTAGATTGCCAATGGTGCAAGGAATGGTGAAGCTTCCTGGATCTTTCAGTTTTGGTGGTAACTTTTGTTGCAGAACCGCGCTGCATTCTTCCGTGAGAGCAACGGTTTCAAGGTCATCCAGTTTCACCTTCCTTGAAAGAATAGTCTTCATAAACTTCGCATAACTAGGCATTTGTTCCAGAGCCTCAGCGAAAGGTATATTGATATGAAGTTTCTTGAACACCTCCAGAAACTTCCCGAACTGTCTATCCAGCTTTTGTTGCTGCAATCTCTTAGGAAAAGGTGGTGGAGGATAGAGCTGTTTCTCCCCTGTATTAGCCTCAGGCAGAGTGTGTTCAACAGTAGTCTTCCTTGGTTCCGCCGCTTTCTCCTTTTTCTTAGATTCTTCATCTCTAACTTCAGCTTCTACTTCTTTTGCCTTTTCATCCTCAGCTACTTTTCCAGACCTTAAGGTAATAGCCTTAACTTGCTCTTTAGCTTTCTTCCTTCCTGGTACTTCCGTGTCACTGGGAAGAGTGCCAGGTTGACGATTGAGCACTGCATTGGCTAATTGACCGATTTGATTTTCCAAGGTCTTGATAGAAACCGCCTGACTCTTGCACAACAGCTTAAGTTCCTCAAAATCAGCACTAGTAGGTGCAGCTGCACTTCCCTGTTGAGGATATGAATGCCTTGTAACATACTGCTGTGGTTGCTGGAATCCAGGTGGGTTAAACTGTTTACTCACCCCTTGCTGATATGGTGGCTGAATAGCATTCTGATTATTCCCCCAGCTGAAATTTGGATGATTTCTGTTATTAGGATGATAGGTCGCTGGCACAGGCTGCTGTTGTCGCTGATAATTATTCACATACTGAACAGAATCGTTGACAAGAGAACACTGATCCGTAGCATGAGAACCTGCACAAAGCTCACAAACCATAGCTATTTGATTAACTCCATACGTAGCCAGAGAATCAACCTTCATTGATAGCGCTTGGAGCTGGGCTGCAATAGCGGTGGCTGCATCAACTTCCAGAATACCTGCGACCTTGCCTGACGTCATCCTCTGAGTTGGGTTTTGATGCTCATTTGCAGCCATTGTCTCTATAAGATTATACGCCTCAGTATAGCTTTTAGCCCATAAGGCTCCTCCAGCTGCTGCATCGAGCATGGGCCGAGATTGGGCCCCCAAACCATTATAAAAACCAGTGATTACCATCCAATCCGGCATTCCATGATGTGGACATTTTCTCAACATTTCCTTGTAGCGTTCCCAAGCCTCGCACATAGATTCTGTAGGTTGCTGCGCAAACTGAGTAAGAGCACTCCTCATAGCAGCAGTCTTTGCCATTGGATAAAACTTCACCAGAAACTTTTGTGCAAGATCTTGCCACGTAGTGATGGACCCAGCTGGTTCAGAATGTAACCAGTCTTTAGCCTTATCCCTCAGTGAGAATGGGAAAAGCCTCAACTTGATAGCCTCATCAGTCACGCCATTATACTTAAAAGTGCTACAGATCTCGACAAAATTTCTTATGTGCATGTTGGGGTCTTCAGTTGCCGCTCCTCCAAAAGAAACAGAATTCTGCACCATCTGAATAGTGCCCGGCTTGATTTCAAAGGTGTTAGCTTGAATAGCCGGATGAAGGATGCTTGACTGAATATCATCAATTTTAGGCCGAGAAAAATCCATAAGAGCTGGATCAGCTTGAACAATACGATCTCCCATGTTTACTGGTTCTTTCTGCTCAGCGCCTGAATCCGAATCCTCAAAATCTAACTTCTCCGGAATATCAAGAACTTCGTTTGTCTCCTCAGTTGTATCTAAAGTCCTCTTGCGAGCACGAGAACGAGTTTGCATAAACGCTTGCTAAAGTACCTGAAACACAACCGAAAAGAGTAAGTAACTACTACGTCCTAATCACTGAGTCCTAATGACCAATGATGGTAAGTACATAAACTAAACAAATACGCCGAGTCCCCGGCAGCGGCGCCAAAAACTTGTTAGGGCGAAAACACGCACTAATATTCACGCAAGTATACGCGTTCGCAAGTAATATAGAATACTTTCTAGTTCGTTCCCTCAGAGACTCAGACTAAATTATTGTCTAATTAAACTCACTCACCAATGTATAATTACTTCTCAATGTTAAGATAATAACACTTAAAATTATTGATCAAATATTAACTATAATTAACTACTTAATTAACCACTTAACTAACACTTCAAATTATCAATAATAAAACACTCATGAGATCACAACTTCATTATTACTTCCTTCTATAGCCATTGTTATTACATTTAGCATGTGACAGTGATGACATTAATCGAATAACACGAAACTGATAAAAGCCAACTTTCATTGTACTAATACCATTCTACCAAGCATCCACAATTAAGATAGAAGTTGAATAGTCATCAATTATGTTGAGTTCCTATATGTCTACAGAAATTGACAACACAACGATTTAAGCACAAGTTATTCCTTTTGATTACATAGGGCAAATAAAACTGTTAGAGTTACCCACTAATCATGCACAACGTACATGAACCTATGCTAGCATGGCAAGTTCTAAATCTCAAGATCCACCGTCGCTTCACAAGAGATTAACACCCTATCTTATATGTTCGCGACGCACATAAGACGAATACGCGCAACCAATACTAGATATCATGCAATCATCACACACTAAAGTATTAAACAATTAACTAAAGAATTCCATAATAAATCCGTTGTAACCCCATGATCACGATTAGCCCATAATAGAACTCATCGCCATCATGGGTTCATATGAAATCATGATAAACACACACAAGAAAATAATAACTAAACTAATTATATTAAAACAGAGTACGTCACAAGAGTAAATAAGTCAAAGCAAGAAAACTAGCATCCAACGTTACAACAAAACAAGAATCACAAGAATATATGCTTCCTCTTCGTTGCGGTGTGCTAAATCGGTCTTCTTCCTTATCTCCTTCGCTTCTTGCGTAAAACACAATCTAAAACATAATCTCCTTAATACTCTCTATGAAAACGTCTCAAATCTACCTATATAATAGTCCCATAAAACTCAGATTACATAGAAGTTGGAAGCCACACAGAAGTAGAAGTCTAAAATAATTCAGCTTTTTCCCCGACCTTGTGCGGCCGCTCAGCATTTCTGCGCGGGCGCGCAGGCTGCTGCGCGGCCGCTCAGCATTGCTGCGCGGGCGCGCAGGACCCTACTGGAAAAATTCCAAGCTTGCTCCGTTTCTTCGCCGTAATCTGCCCATTCCTTTCCTCTCGCAATGGTGAACACATGCCAAGGCTTATTCTTGATGATTCCTCCCCCGAAATGCAACTAATACCCTGAAATGCATAAACACTAGAAAAACGCATTAAATACACAAAATACTTGATTTCAAGACACCAATTTAAGCCATTTTAAGACGTTCTAAGTGGTATAAAATGCCACTTATCAATATCCCCCAAAATTAATTAAGGGTGTTTTTATTCCCATGATTAAAATTCCCCAAAATTTATGAATAATTCAAAAATACAAAACTAACGGGTATTTGAAATAAGAATGATTATATAAAAATACAAACATGGAATTTATGGGCTTTGACGTCCCGGTGGGGTCCCGGTCTGTTTATTTTTGAAAATTGGAAACGATTTCTATGTTAACAGAAAACCCCGAAAACACATAAAATGTATTCAAACGCATATAAAACGAGATAAATCGAGTACCTCGATAAAGACGCAACTAAATATGAAGCCAAATCCCATTGGATCCGAAAATAGATTACTTAGCCGCTAAGTAACTATAGAAACGATACAATTTATACTAGAATTGGATAATTATCAAAACCGAACTTCTTATAAAACACCCAATGAGAAAATAATGTAAAATATCCCGTCTCTCGAGAATACGGGTTTTGTTGATTTATCAAAATGATTGTCGTATCAAAAATTGTACGCTGGGACGCGTACGGGTCAAACCGTAATCCGGATCGAAAAAGTTAAAACACGGAAAATGTTCGGAATTACCATATTAGTTTAGGAATAAGTTTTCGGAAGAGTTTCAGTTGTAAAAACGTAAAAATGTCTGAAGTTGGACGATTCCCGGCTTTATAAAATAGTTTTGTAATTACTCAGAAAATAATTAATAAATCCATAAATCATTATAAAATTATATAATAGTCCAAAAATTACCAGAAAAATATTACTATTATCTATATTTTATTCTGGACATAAAAAAAAATAGAATACTCTAAGAATATCACATATAAACTTCCAAAACATCAACTCCAATTACCAGATAATTCACTAAAATTCACATAAAAATCAAATAAATAACTTCAAACAATAATAATAATAATATCTGAAAATATGGGATATTACAAAATCCACCGGTCTTGGGAGCCAGACAGTATGACATAATGTTAAAGAACACGTTCCATGGTTTGGGTAGATAACTCTTATTGAAGTGTTTAGAAAGTGTGTCATTGGGCATGGTGCTCTTGATAGCTTTGAAGAAGCTATACAGTTCCCATTTATGTGGTAATTTGTTGAAATTATCTCGAGGAAGATGAAGATATTCATTGAAATCATCCTCAGTAATTTGAATTATTTCATCACCAATGAAGAAAAATAACCCTAGCTTATCATCATCTGACGTGTCTTCAGTTGCAGTGTGCACATATCTGAGAAGCTCAACATTTAACTTGACATTAGTAATTAAAGCATAGTGCACAGTCAAGTGCTCGTTTAGAAACCGAATCCATTTTTCAAAATCACCTATTTTAACTAGATTGCGTTCGATAATCGAGACATAATTTATTTTTAGTATCTTAACATTATCCGCCATTTTAATTAAAAAATGAGAATAAAATTTTGATCGTAAAACAAATTAATTGTGCACTTAAATTAAGGCAGGAAAATAGATCCAACACACATAAATTAAAAGTAACAAACAAATTGTGATAAACCCTAGAGAGCAAGTGATTTGAATAACCAATTAAAATTAATTGTTAATTAACCAAATAGAGCCTTAAGTCCAGGAAACCACAAATCTTGATCTCGTTGAATCCTTGATGAAATCACTGGATATTAGAATCAAAAGAATGTGCACGAGTGGGGCTTTAAGATTATCTAAATATTATGAAATTTGGCAGAGGTTCAGTAGGTCAATAATCGATTTAAAAATATGGTCCTCTCTATTCTCTTGTTGCGACTGTGTATATGTGTGTATATATAAGTAAATGAAAGTTAATGGAGCTGTTATATATATTCACAATAAAACAAAATACTCAACACCTTGAGTTGTGACTACAGGGGAGTGTAGGGACCCTGAGTTGCGACTATAGGGTGTCCCTTTACTCTTTACTTGCGACCACTGTTAGTTGCAACACTTAGATATAAATTCTAAGTTGCGACTACAGGGTAAGCAAGTCGCAAGTAAGTCACAAGTCATTTCTAACTTGCGACTAGAGGGGAACAGATAGAAAAATAACCAAGTCTATAGTATATTGGCTTCTAGTCGCCACTCAGAATTATAAGAATTCTAAGTTGCGACCACAAAGTCCTTATTTGAACTTAGAAGAATTTCAAACTGTTCCACAAAATTTATTTGGAATGAAATAATATTAAACCTTTCTCATAAATGAAATAGACTAATAAATCTAAAATAAATAATGTGCTGCTATTATATCAATTCCTTGAATTATTTTAAATATAAATTAATTTAAAATCCATTTAAATTGATAATTCATAATCTTTATTCACAATTGTACAATTTTTATCATTAATTTGATAAAATCATACTTTTAATGAAATAAAATTATTCTGCAATTTATAAATTATTTTTAATGTACTCCTTTAAATATTGAATTATTTAAAGTCCACTAAAATTAATAAATCACAACTTTGATTATTTAGATTAAAACTTTTATCATTGAATTGATAATATCTCAATTTTATTAAATCAAAATTATACTACATCATTTTTCTCATAACTTAACCAATTATGATTAAATTATTTCCAAACAGATTATAAATATAAATGTACTAAAATATCTATCAATTAGATACAAGCACATAAATATTTGTAATACGAGAAATAAACAATGACAAATAAATTCAGATGTCCTTAAAATATTAAAATAAATAACAAGTGAATTTATCTAAGGCAAATTGCAGTTATTGATTTTTAATTTATTAATTAGAAAGATTTAACATCCCAAGTTCACTAACCAACTTAGAGAAAGTGTTTTCATCAAGTGGTTTTGTGAAGATGTCTGCAACTTGATCCTCTGTGGGTACAAAATATAATTCCACAGTGCCATTTGTAACATGCTCTCTGATAAAGTGATACCTGATATCAATATGCTTTGTTCTTGAGTGTTGAACTGGGTTGTTAGAAATTTCTATGGCACTAGTATTATCGCAGAATATTGGAATCTTTGACATTAACAGACCATAATCCTGGAGTTGGTTCCTCATCCACAAGATTTGAGCACAACAGATTCCAGAGGCTATGTATTCAGGCTCAGCAGTTGATGTGGATACTGAGTGCTACTTCTTGCTATGTCAGGATACCAACCTTCTTTCAAGAAACTAACAGCTTTCTGAAGTAATTTTTCGATCAATCTTACAACCTGCAGAATATGAATTCGTATAGCCAACTTGGTTAAAAACTGTACCTTTAGGGTACCAAATACCAAGATTTGGAGTCCCCTTAAGATACCTAAAAATCCTTTTGACAGCTATAAGATGAGACTCCTTAGGGTCAGCTTGAAATCTAGCACATAAGCATGTTGCAAACATAATATATGGCCTACTTGCTGTAAGATATAGTAATGAGTCTATCATACCTTTGTAGCTTGTGATGTCAACTTTCTTACCAGTTTTGTCCTGATCAAGCTTAGAGGTTGTTGGCATTGGAGTCTTTTTCGGAGTTGAATCTTCCAGATTGTACTTCTTGAGAAGTTCTCCGATGTATTTGGATTGAAAAATGAATATACCATCTTTTCTTTGACTCACTTATAATCCAAGAAAGAAGTTCAACTCTCCCATCATGCTCATTTCATACTTACTCTACATTAGCTTAGAAAATCTCTTGCAAAGATCATCATTAGTAGAGCCAAATATAATGTCATCAACATATACTTGAACTAATATCATATCAGATTTATGCATTTTATGAAATAGAGTTTTATCTACAACATCTCTAGTAAAACCATTTTCAAGTAGAAATTCTGAGAGAGTGTCATACCATATCCTTGGAGCTTGCTTGACTCCATAGAGAGCTCTGAATAGAAAGTATACAAAGTCTGCCAGATTTGGATCTTCAAAACCTGGAGGTTGTTCCACATACACTTCTTCTTCTAGCTCCCCATTCAGGAATGCACTCTTCACATCCATTTGATAAACTTTGAAGTCTGAATGTGCTGTGAATGCCAAAAACATCCTGATTGCCTCAAGCCTATCTACTGGTGCATAGGTTTCATCATAATCTATACCCTCTTTTTAAGAGTAAACTTTAGCTACCAGTCTGGCCTTGTTTCTCGTTACAATGCCATCTTCATCTAATTTGTTCCTGAATACACATTTGGTGCAAATTACTGGCTTGTCTTTTGGTCGGGGTACCAGCTTCCATACCTTCTGCCTCTCAAAATGATTGAGTTCTTCTTACATATCAATAACCCAATCTGGATCTTCAAGTGCCTCATCCACTTTCTTTGGTTCCATTTCTGAGAGAAACCCTGAAAAGTGGCATTCATTCTGTGTGGCATGTCTAGTTCTCACTCTTGTGTCAGGATCACCAATGATCAGTTCAAAGGGATGGTCTTTATTCCATACTCCTTGTCTAGGAAGATAAGATCTTGATGTTTCCCCTTGTTCAGCATGATGTTGAGTGTGAACTGTAGATCCTCTTCCTACCCCCCTGAGTTATTGTCACCATGACTTGATGATTCTGATCTTTGAGTAGTAGTTCTTGAAGGGGTTCTTGTATGATTATCATAACCACCATTTCAACCATCACCACCACTTGATTCAGGATCATCATTGCCATGTACTGTATGTATAACATGAGAAATCTCATGTTCTTCTTCATCCAAAGGGTAATCTAAAAGATTTTCAAATTCCAGAGATTCAGAATCCTTTTCTCTTTGCAGGCTTGCTAACTTGGTATCGTCAAACGTTACATTAAGGCTTTCAACCACCTTTTGATCAGCAATCACATAAACCCTGTAAGCTTTAGATTCCAGAGAGTAGCCAAGAAATATGCCTCCTTCTACTTTAGCATCAAACTTTCCCATATGCTCATTTCCTTCTTTAAGCCCAAAGCATTTAGCCCCAAACACATGAAAGTATTTCAATGTTGGTCTCTTGTCAGCCATAATCTCATAAGGAGTCTTATCATGATCTTTATTAATCAGGGTACAATTTTGAGTGTAACATGCTGTGTTGACGATTTCAGCCCAGAAATAGGTAGGAAGTCCCGATTCACTTAGCATAGTCCTTGTTGCTTCAACCAAGGTAGGATTATTCATTTCCACTGCTCCATTTTATTGTGGAGTCCTTGGTGTTGAATACTGTCTCGAAATACCTTTCTATGTACAAAATTCATTAAAAAATGTATTCTTGAACTCTGTTCCATTGTCTGGTCTGATCTTTCTGACAGGTAGTTTTTCTTCCATCTCAATCTTCTTTATGTGATCAACTATCATTTGTGGTGCTTCAGCCTTTGATTATAAGAACAACACCCATGTGTACTTGGATTAATCATTGACTATCACTAAAGCATATCTTTTCTTTTATAGAGACAACACATTCACCGGACCAAATAAATCCATGTGAATTAACTGAAGAGGTTCAGTTATGCTTGTCATTTCCTTGCTTCTGTGTGACGCTTTCTTTGACTTCCCTTTTTGTAACACCCCCAAATCCGGGGTCAGGGATCCGGGTTGTCACGAGTTCCATTTCCCTTAATAATATCCAATCTTAATAAACAATCAACTAATCCGTACTGTGACCCCATAATATACACACACACACCACAAGTTATAGTCTCGAAGATGAATACCAAAAATAACACAAGTCAGTTTATTCCACAATTATAAGTCGTTATACCTCGAAAGGATTTCTGAATAAATTTACATTTCCTTGCCATTATTACAATTCATATAGATACATAAGTCTGGAGCATCAAAAGTTGAAAGCCTAGCCTATTGGTAATTCCTACCTCAGCTACTGCGGCATCAACGCCTCCAGAAAACTGCGAAATGTTTCCTAACCGCTTGCGAATTGGGAGCTTAGTCCTGTTCATCTTTTTTATCTGTTGTTGTGTGATGAAAGAAGAAAGCAAGGGTGAGCAATAAGCCCACTGAAATAATATGTATAATAATTAACAATATATGAGCATTCTCATAGTACTCATGAAAGTCTTGGTCAAGAAGAAATGAACCAAGTTGATATCTTAACGCGACCAAGTCGCAAAATATTCAGTATATACATATATACTTTTCAAAATCTTTAAAATACTCTGCCAGGCATAATATACACAGAGTTCCAGTTTATAAATGTATAAAAATATCGTTGCAAGGTGATCTCATATATCTAACCTTGTCTCAACGTTTTTCTGAAAACCTTTGTCATTCATAAGATAATCATTAACTAGATATAAGTTGAAAAGATGAAGTTACAAGATACTCCAATATACTTATATCTTTTCCGAATACTACTTGAACTACCACCATTCAAGTTATAATTAGTTCATCCCATAGATGAAGTTACACGATAAAACTTGTATAGAATTAATCTTTGAAATATCATTAAAATGAAATAAAGTTACGAGATACTTCATTTGATGAAAACATCATTTTGAAAACTCGACCCTGCCAACACTTAACAATCGCCCAGCCGTAGCCTTTCAATCGAAGTGCTCTGGATAGTGTTGTAGAAATATCCAATTGGATGATGAACTCATTACGGGAGTTTGTCGCGCCAGGAAGACCACTCACGATGATTAGTCGCAGTAGTACAACCCCACCATTTTTTATATGTAGAAGAGAACAGTCGGATTTACTTGTCAACCGAACGCTGGACTCCTAAGGAATGGACCGTCTTAGCGGAACTTCCAGGCCATTTGGGCCAATATATAAGGCAGGGCCGGCGCCACTCGACCACTTACACAACTCCTAGTTCAGATGAAATCCATGACTCTGAAACGTAAAGTTCGTCCCCCCTTTCCCCAAGTAGCAACTTGTTGATACGGCTCCACCAAGAAGTCGTATCTAGTTGGAAAGGAAAACTCACCGATATTTCTCAGGCGATGCCTGTTAATGGATTAACTTATTCCAAAAATTTTACTTCCCGAGTGTTGGGTAAGTAATCAAAAACTCTTTTATCAAAACAGCAACCTTGTTGCGAGTATATAAAAATACATCACGAAGCCGGATCCCTCAGATTTTTGAGCGAGTATTTAAATCCCCTTCAGAAGGAAGATCTTAAATTTGAAAACGAGTTTTGGGATCCGCTCTAACCTTTAAAATCATTTTGAAGACTCGAAAACATTTTTAAGAATGTTTGGAGAAATGCTGATTTAATAAAATAAATCAGTCCCAATATATTAGAAAATATCTGAATATTATTGTTTAAATAATATTCCCATAAAGGATGATCTTTATAAAAATAGTTGAAGTAGAAGTTTTAAAACTCATACTTGAAATGAATAATAATAATTAACCAAAGATATACTTATACGAAAGTATGGTCTTTATTTGAATAATCGAAAATAAGTTTGATTATCGAAACATTATTCTTTAATAAAATAAAGAATATTATTTAATAAAATAAGCGGAGTCATAGGTTCTCGAATGAATATTCAAAATAATATTCATTTAATAAAATAAGCGGAGTCATAAGTCCTCGAATGAATATTCAAAATAATATTCATTAAATAAATAAAGTTATCGAATAAACCTTATTCGATTAATAGTTTTGAAAACTATTTATATATATATAAAAATATACATATTTATACTCGGGAACACCGACTCCCGGTTTAGAAAATGTTCACCTTCGGGTCCCCTATACTAAGGGTATACGCAATTACTGCTTATCTCTAGCATAGGTATTATGCAACTTATAAGCAATTGAATCAACAATTAGATATCAAGATTACGAAACAGGCATACATATATATCATATCAACATGCTCCAATATATCGCAAGATTTGCTAATAACAATAATGCACTTATCACAAGATAATGCATATACATATATACATCACAACAACAGTATAACGGGTAGAAAACTTGCCTGAGTGCTCTGGGGTAGACTTAAGCTTAGAGTGGGTCCGGTAACCTATGAACAACAACATAAGCCGGGATTAAACCATGGTCGTTTAAGAAACTAGACTTTAACCAATTGAACCCTAACGTTTGCTTATGGTCATTTCTACGCTTAAAAAATCACATAAGTCGTTCGAGTACCCTCGGCTCCACCATTTTCAATAAATTAACCGTTAAGAATTTTAAGGCGACGCTTTCGCGAATACCCTACCAACTGCCTAGTCCACTTTACATAATTGTTTTATACTCCAATTAGTCATTTAAGGGCCTTAACCAAGGTTTCAAAGTAAGGCGAGGGGTAATGGTTCGTTCACGAAACGCCGTTACTTAAAACGGTTGTTTCTCCTAAACCGTACATCGGATTCAAGAGAACCACATATCAAAACGAAGCTTGTAACATGACTATCTAAACATGGAAAAGGTTAGAATCTTTCAGTGAGTTCATGGGTCCTAAAGTTAAGAACAGAACAGTTATGGAAAATCGGGCATTATGACGTTTATGTTTACGCGATTTCCAAATTAATTAACACTCTAAATTATCATCAGTTCACTCACAACCACCAATACAATAATATTCAACCATCATAATACAAACTCAGTCCCCAACTCCAAGTTTTACCAATTTATCCAACCAATTAAAGACCCAATATTCATAACCAATACAAATCCACCAAAACTACTTATAATCAAAGATCAAGCCTTAATACTAACAATGCTTCAATAAAACTTAATGGAATCATAAAATCAAAGTTAGGGTTTGAAGTTGATACCTTCCTTGGTAGGTGTTAAGTTGCTAGGAAGCCTTAGGGAGCCTTAATATAACCTCCTACAAGCTTGATCTTTCCAAAGAAATCAAGAACACAAAGTTAGGTTTTGAAGTTTCTAAAAGTCCGATTTAAAGAACTGTAAAAATGAGGGTCTTACCCTGCTTATTTGGATGGGACTTGTGAACAAGAGTTGTAGGCCATCTCAATATCTTTCCAACGAGCTATAGAACATAACATTTGAGTGAGTATTGAAGGAGATATGGTAATTTGAAGTTGCTGCTCTAGTTTTGGCCGAGAGCAAGGAAAGAAAAAGTGAAGTAAAAATGTTTCTAATTTGATTAAATGATTTTTGTGGTGTTTAGCTTGGTTACTTCCTTTTGTTGTTAATTAACCTTTTACCATGGTAAAAATTGTGTGGCTTATAATCAACCAACAAATTCTTCCCATTTTGTCATGCTTATGTCATCTTGTTACACTTGTCTTCCTCTTGTTGGTGTGATGACATCATCGTCCTTTAACCTCTTTGATTAACCCATAATTACTTGGCTAATGATCGCTGATCTGTTATACGGTTCGTTTAACTTTCGTTCTCGTTTGTCGTTTGAGAGATCATACCCGGGATCTTATTACTTGGGTTCCGTTAACCTTTCTGAATACATTATATTCCTTTTATGATCCTCTCTTATAATCCTTGAATTTAAATCCTTTTAATCATGTTACCTTATACTCAGTTCTTTCTGTATCAGGTGAATTTTCGGGAAAAATCAAAGTGTTCGAATTTGGATTCTGACGATCTTTACATACACTTATATACCATATATAGTACTAATAAGATCTCAGAATACAAATAAAAGAACCCCTACATAGTGTGGCATGAAAAATTTTCTTATTCAGCATAATCAGCAAAATCACTATTCATAAGGGTTACAAAAAGTCCAAAATTTTTTTGGGGTTATTACAGTCTCCCCTCCTTAAAAGGATTCCGTCCCGGAATCAGATAAAAATGAATAGGGATACTTTCTTAGCATTGCACTTTCTAACTCTCAAGTCAACTTTCCCGCATTGTGGTTCTACCATCAAACTCGGACTAGTTTGATAACCCTTCTCCTAAGCACTTGTTCCTTTTTAATCTATAACCTTTCCCGGTTGCTCCATATAGGTTACGTCTGGTTGCATGTCTATGCGCTCATATGCCCCTATTTGTCTGGCATCCGGATTACACTTCCTTAACATTGATACTGTTGGATTTTAATCGCAGCGGGGATTGGCAAAACACTTTTACACATACAAAATCCAAATAAAAGCATATAAACCGTGAATAAAAATTCGAGGGATCGAATCTAACCTTTTAAAATAATTCGGAGACAACGATCAGAGATCCTTAGCAGTTGCTCCTCAAGTGTGAAGCACTCCACCGGTATCCACCAAGAAAACGATGTTAAGGAGGTGGAGAGAATTGGGTTTTCCAAACTTTTTGGGTTTTGTGTTGGTTTGAATAAAATTAGGGTCTATAATAGTGTATTTATAGGCAAAATTTTTAGCTGAAATTTTCCCATAAATAATATTATTATTATCCCATTTATTATTCTCATTAATAATTAAAACACCTTTTAATTATTAATCCTTTTTCTAAACACTTTAGAAATAATTCTCTCTCTTGATTTAATTTCCAAAAATTAAATTCTTTAATTAATAATATTAAGAACTTTTCTTAATTAATTTATAATCAATTAAATCTCATTTAATCAATTATTAAATTTGCCAATTAATTATTTATTTCATAAATAAATAATTATTAGCCATTATTAATTAATTCCTCCACCATTAAATCATTCTCTTTTTATGGTGTGACTCTGTAGGTTCAATATTAAGCCGGTAGTAGAAATAAATAATAATAAAACTATTTTATCATTATTTATATAAATTCTCTAATTTATTAAATATGATTAATTAATTAATCACATTTATTCTACATCGTGAGGGATACTTCTCAGCATATCGCGACTATCCGGATAATATGAATTCACTGCTTAGAATACCAAGAACCTATTCAGTGAATAGTTACCGTACAATAAACTCCTTCTACCCTACAATGTCCCGATTAAATACAAGGCATGGATCTCGTGTCAAGCCTATCTAATTCAATCACTTGCTTACCATTTACTATGCGTAGTTCTATGCAAATTAGAAACTCCTTTCTAATTTCATTCACTCTGGCCAGAGATTCCTGAACTAGCATAAGTGGATCAGCCTTGAACATTCGCTTCCTTCACTGGAAGGGGTAGATCCTTTATTGATCATACACTATCTTCATGTACAAATTCCTATACCCAGAAGAGCCCTAATAATTGTCCCTGGAGACTAAGAACTAAACCAAAGCATAGTTCAGTGTACACAAGATGACTATGATGACCTCAAGTCTAAGGATACTTGTACAACTATCACTATGTGAACAACTGCTGACACGTGAGTGAACTCCATCAGTTGTTCAGCTGTTCGAGTCATGTTCAGTGAACTTATTCTATAATAAGCACCTACATACTAGCTATAGTGTCATCACACAAATGTCTATGAGAACAGACATCCTTCATAATGAAGCAAGCATAGTATGTACCGATCTTTGCGGATTATTAATTACCAGTTAGTAATCCTATGACCAGAAACTATTTAAGTTTAGAGTTATCATCTTTTTAGGTCTCACTATTATGATCTCATCATAATCCATAAAAAGCTTTTATCTAAACTATGGTATATCTTATTTAAACACTTAAATAGATAAAGCCCGTAATAAAAATAAAACAAGTCTTTTATTAATATCAATGAAATCAAAACAGATTATTGAAAAGTTATTCCTAAATCCTTATACATGATTGGACTTAGGACATATTCCTCTCAGATACGTGGGACACGTTATGAACTTGCTACAGGTTCGGGGTTGGGCTAGCTCATATGCTAACTTCCCAATACGTCTTAATATCTCCAAGGGTCCAACAATTTGTGGGCTTAGCTTTCCTTTCTTTCCGAACCTCATTCATCCTTTTGAAGGGAATACCTATAACAGCACTAGGTCCCCTACTTCCTATTCTTTGTCCTTTCGTGTCAAATCAACATACATCTTATGTCCATCTTGGGCTACTACCAGCCGTTCTCTGATTAGATCTATTATATCCTTGGTCCTTTGGACTACTGCGGGTCCGAGCATCTTGCGCTCTACAACTTCATCCTAACATAAGGGAGATCGACATTGTGTTCCCTCAAGGATCTCATAAGGCAATATCTCGATACTGACATACGATCTATTATCATAAGAAAACTCAATCAGCGTTAAGTGATCATTCCAAATTCTTTCAAGTCTATTGCACATACTCTCATCATAGCTTCTAGCACTATAGCTTTTGCTTCTCAATACTCCTTCTTTTCTTGTTCGTAGTCATTACTATCTTCCGTACATAATACTATACTGGTTATACTTTTGCTCGTTAGTATTCTATAACCTTTTAATAACCGCGTCAACCTTAGTATCACGAACGCGTTAGATTCGGAATACCACCACACTGATACTACTTCCTTTAGCTGCTTCCATCTTCGAAAGCTTGATTTATCATATAGAAGTAAAAGATTTTATTGAGAGATCACTATGATCATGAACACTTGTTACATCGCATAGTTAGTACAGAAGGTGGCCAGCCTTTAGTACTTGACAAGCAATTAAACAACATGTGGTATCCTACTAGGCTTCTATCACACAGATAGATAGTCATTCAGCAATACCTCCCCTTCTGGAAGGGTTGTTCTTCTCAGCTTACATGAAATGAAAAGGAGAGAAAAGAACGAATTGAAGATAATCGTATATATATAAAAATACTGCCACAAAATATCTGGCTTGGAATCTACCTCTGAACTATAGAGGTTTGTCATAGGAGAACAAAACATATACGTATATATATATATATCAACATCAAGTATTATAGCATCACATTTCACATGCCTAAATATTTTTGCTATTCCGTCCATCATTCTATGGACCCATGCTCTTGCATGAGCTTATAAACAATCAGCGTTGAAACTCCCTCGACAGCGAAAATCGAATCTGGGATTTCATTCTAGATATCATCGTTACTAGAATCCATTGCTACACCGCAACCTTCCTCGTATAGTAATACGGCTCTCTATTCATAAGAAGGATTAAATATTCAATAGGTAGATAATCGACTTAATTAGTCTATCAATGATAACTTATACATCACCACGACCCGATTAGTGGTACTCAATCTCAACATCCATTCTAATACAACTCATACGGTTGTAATCGACTCATTACTCGCAGAATCATTGCTGCATTACTATGGTCCATCACTGACCTACTGTAGTCATTCGTTTTCCTCAGAATCTTAATATCTAATCATACGGAGTCCATATCTGCCATATCAAAATCTTTTAAGGAGTTAACATAGTCACCATTCATGATTCATGAAGAACACTCCAGATCCTGGCGTACATTCATGACATGAAGCAGATAAAATTACAGAAGAGTTTCAATCAAAGCAACAATAGCAGGTTAATACCATTCTTAATCATACGTCTTTATTAGGAGACATGAAGCTCAAAGGTTCATTTAGTCCTTTCGTAACATGGTCCTGGCTTATCTCAAGATATGACCTTATAAGATAGATAGCCCGCTCACAGCGATTACATAAATTAAATCTTTACCAAACTACTATCACGGTTGAGTATCGCACAATCATCAGAAGGAATGTCAATCTTTCAAACCATAATACAATCTTCACGGCTTTAACCATTATCACTGTATTCCTCTGGCACGAGCGCCGATAATTGTCTTCTTACACTTAAAGTGTCGGCCACCTCTTTGGCCTTTCCTGATAGTAATATTTCCTTACAATCAATGTCTTTTTAACCACCTTCACTAAATTTTCTACCTCATTTCAAATCACTGCTTATGTGAAAATGCTTTTCTTAAGTCCTTGTGATAAAAAAAATCACCATTTTTTTCCATAAGTCACTGCCTTAGTCTTTAAATTTAAACATTATCATGGCTGACTCTCGATCAAACTTAGGACGTCTTTTATCTTGGGCCCTTCTTGCTTTAACAATTCTGACCTTCATTGGTTCAATCTATACTTCTTATGGTTTAACACGTGCCCACCTGGCATTATTATAATTACGCCATATTTCCTTCATCAAAATTTCTATTCTTGAGAACTTTGAATATTACCTTTCTCCTTGTAAAACCTCTAAGGTTATCCTTAAATCCTTCATCAGGTACACCCTAGGCACAGGGCATATCAAGATACCATTTATTAATACCAGAATCATTGTCTATATACTTCTGAAAAATTTCTCCACTGATCCTTAAAGGTTGTTGTTACCTTAATCCTTTCCAATTCATACTGTCAAAACTCATACTATCCCTATTAAGGGTGAAATGCCAACCTTTATGCATTCCCCTAGGATTCATTTTAAGTTACCGATGTTCTATCCTTAATTTCACCTTTAAAAAGGTACATGCATCCTTCCATGGATAAATCAAGTCATATATCCCTGATAAGGGTGTCTTATTCAATCATTCCCACATCGATAGTATATGCCTAATTTCACAATAACATCTGTATTCAAAATGAGGTCAATCAATATGGCCTCCAAAAGATAACAACGGTTATCCGCTTTTCTTGCCTAATTTGGTAACGATAACAAGGATGTTCTGGAAGATATTGGTCGTGTTCAACGTGAACTTCTTCTTAATAATTCCTTATTTACTTTTGTTGTTTATCTCAACAGTCATCTCAATATTGGGATATCTTTCATACCTGGCGTCTCCCTTTCTAGGTATCAAGCCACCGGTCTTACACTTCACATTCTTGAATGTCACTTCCTTCATCCAATTTTCCTAATTTCTTACTTCCTTGTCTCCTCAGTCTATCCGCGTCTCATTATTTATCCTTCGAACTATCTCAAGGTTTCCTCGAATACTCCCAACTTACAGGGGATAAAATATATGTATCTCTTATGCCTTCAACCATCAATTTTAATTCATGGTGAATCACCCTCATCCTGACGATTACATACTTTTCTATTTCTATTGCTACGAGTCTTTAGGGTTTCCTCATACCCAACTCCCTTATCATTCCTCAAACTCTATTGCCTTTATATTCCTTTCCACTTCAGTTTCTTTTTATTTTCCTTTCTCTTATCATTATTTCATAAACCAACACAACATAAGCATTGATTTCAAACATCCCGTCATTCTGGATTCGTGTCCTCAGAACGAATCTTGACAACTTTTACAACTTAGATTCATAATTCATCATACTCGTATGCCTTTGTTCTGGCTCTAAAGCTTTTACACTATCTCCATAACCTTGGGAAGTACTTTCCTGATAACAATTGACTGAACTTAAATCAGTTTATTATAATCTCTTGCTCTGTGCCTTCCTTGGCCTTTCACCAGCGGGTGGCCTCTCTCTTAGGAGGATAAGTGACAAAAACAGTCTTTTATCATTCGTCAATCATTTAGAATCTCAAATGATTCCTATATTTCCTTTAGCCAGGCTCTTGCCTCGACTGGGTCAACTTGTTCCTTGGAACTCTGAGAGCTTAGCGACTTAAAGGTCCTGAAAGAATTTCTCACCGCATTGTTTCCTCAGGGTGGTGGTTGGGGATAATAGTCTAAGTTCTGTCTAGAAATGTCCATAAATTGTCGTATAGGAGTACCGTCTCGGGTCTCCTTTCCTTACTCGACTTCTGTTTCCTTAGTCTGAACGTTCCCTCCTCCTCCCCATAATCGGGGTCATCGTACATGTTTTAAATCCTCATTTTCCACTTCATTATGTTATGGGTTCCTTCTATCTTGATGGCGACCTCCCTGACTATCACGTTCAGGGTTTGCTCTAAATCTTATTCCTCAAACTAGCTTTCATCTAAGATCTCATCTTTAAGCTCTTGAACATTTGGAACCCAAATTCTGTAGGAATACCTCATTATTCCCTTATCATCTTTCTCGGTATTAATCTCTTATCTATTTGTTGGCTCTTTGCCTTCATTTATCACTTTTTCTGGCACAATATGTTCTTTTCCAATAATTCGGGCTGTATTGCAATCTCAAACAGCTTTTCGGTGCCGACTCCGGTTACCTTCACTTTTATTTCCATTTTTTCAAAATCTCTTATAAACTCTCCCAAAGACATTATCATCTTGAGTCTCTCCTTTTTACTAAGGGCATCAGCCACCACATTGGCTTTCCCCGAATGATAAAGAATCTCCCAATCATAATTCTTGATTAGCTCTAACCGCCTCCTCTGGCTTATGTTGAGCTCTTTCTACGTAAAAATGTACTAGAGCTCCTATGGTTTGTGTAAATCTTGCACTTCTCTCCATACAAGTAGTGCCTCCAATCTTTAGGGAAAAACTATTGCCACGAGCCTAAGCTCATGGGTGGGGATATCGAATTTTATATTCCCTTAATTGTCTTAACGCGTACGCGATTACCTTGTTGTGCTGTATAAGAAGCACCCTAATTCCTTATGCGAAGCGTCACTACATATCATAAAATCTCCTTTCCCATCCAGCAACGCCATCATAGGGGCTGTCACCAATCTTTGCTTCAGTTCTTGAAAGTTGTTCTCGTATTTCTCTGTCCAATCGAACTTCTCAGTCTTACGAGTAAGCGCGTTAAAGGGGCTACTATCTTTACGAACTTGAATGAACCTCCGGTAGTAACCGGCCAATCCTACCTCTGGTAGTCGCCTTAACCATAGTCATCAATTCCTCAGTGGTCCTATATTCATTCTTGTCAGGATCCTCCACGGGATTCTTCTCAGCAACAATCCCTTCTAGGACAACATCCTCAACCGCTACATCCTCAATATGAATATCATCTGGTCCCGCGTTAGGACGCTCTATCAGATCCATAATCTGATCTCCAATAAGTAATAAAACATCATCGCGTTGTTGCTCCTCAACCTCAGGGTTCGGAGTCCCGCTACCATATACGATAACGAACTACGCTTCTATCACGATATTTATAAGGGTTCCCATAAGGGTTTTAACTGTCAGTACTATGTTAGGTAGTCCGACTATGAACTTGGCAAGAGTTCTTATTATCTTAGTGAACTTCTTATCTTAACATCGCATCATCTCTGAGGTTTATAACGCTTGGCTCTGATACCATTTCTGTAACACCCCCAAATCCGGGGTCAGGGATCCGGGTTGTCACGAGTTCCATTTCCTTTAATAACATCCAATCTTAATAAACAATCAACTACTCCGTACTGTGACCCCATAATATACACACACACCACAAGTTATAGTCTCAGAGATGAATACCAAAAATAACACAAGTCAGTTTATTCCACAATTATAAGTCATTATACCTCCAAAGGATTTCTGAATAAATTTACATTTCCTTGCCATTATTACAATTCATATAGATACATAAGTCTGGAGCATCAAAGGTTGAAAGCCTAGCCTATTGGTAATTCGTACCTCAGCTACTGCGGCATCAACGTCTCCAGAAAACCGCGGAATGTTTCCTAACCGCTTGCGAATTGGGAGATTGGTCCTGTTCATCTTTTCTATCTGTTGTTGTGTGATGATAGAAGAAAGCAAGGGTGAGCAACAAGCCCACCGAAATAATATGTATAATAATTAACAATATATGAGCATTCCCATAGTACTCATGAAAGTCTTGGTCAAGAAGAAATGAACCAAGTTGATATCTTAACGCGACCAAGTCACAAAATATTCAGTATATACATATATATTTTTCAAAAACTTTGAAATACTCTGCCAGGCATAATATACACAGAGTTCCAGTTTATAAATGTATAAAAATATCGTTGCAAGGTGATCTCATATATCTAACCTTGTCTCAACGTTTTTCTGAAAACCTTTGTCATTCATAAGATAATCATTAACTAGATATAAGTTGAAAAAATGAAGTTACAAGATACTCCAATATACTTATATCTTTTCCGAATACTGCTTGAACTACCACCATTCAAGTTATAATTAGTTCATCCCATAAATGAAGCTACACGACAAAACTTGTATAGAATTAATCTTTGAAATATCATCAAAATGAAATGAAGTTACGAGATACTTCATTTGATGAAAACATCATTTTGAAAACTCGACCCTGCCAACACTTAACAATCTCCCGGCCGTAGCCTTTCTATCGAAGTGCTCTGGGTAGTGTTGTAGAAATATCCAATTGGATGATGAACTCATTACGGGAGTTTGCCGTGCCAGGAAGACCACTCACGATGATCAGTCGCAGTAGTGCAACCCCACCATTTTCTACATGTAGAGGAGAACAGTCGGATTTACTTGTCAACCGAACGCTGGACTCCTAAGGAATGGACCGTCTTAGCGGAACTTCCAAGCCATTTGGGCCAATAAATAAGGCTGGGCCGGCGCCACTCGACCACTTACGCCACTCCTAGTTCAGATGAAATCCATGACTCTGAAACGTAAAGTTCGTCCCCCCTTTCCCCAAGTAGCAACTTGTTGATACGGCTCCACCAAGAAGTCGTATCTAGTTGGAAAGGAAAACTCACCGATATTTCCCAGGCGATGCCTGTTAATGGATTAACTTATTCCAAGAATTTTACTTCCCGAGTGTTGGGTAAGTAATCAAAAACTCTTTTATCAAAATAGCAACCTTGTTGCGAGTATATAAAAATACATCACGAAGCCGGATCCCTCGGATTTTTGAGCGAGTATTTAAATCCCCTACAGAAGGAATATCTTAAATTTGAAAATGAGTTTTGGGATCCGCTCTAACCTTTAAAATCATTTTGAAGACTCGAAAACATTTTTAAGAATGTTTGGAGAAATGCTGATTTAATAAAATAAATCAGTCCCAATATATTAGAAAATATCTGAATATTATTATTTAAATAATATTCCCATAAAGGATGATCTTTATAAAAATAGTTGAAGTTGAAGTTTTAAAACTCGTACTTGAAATGAATAATAATAATTAACCAAAGATATACTTATACGAAAGTATGATCTTTATTTAAATAATCGAAAATAAGTTTGATTATCGAAACATTATTCTTTAATAAAATAAAGAATATTATTTAATAAAATAAGCGGAGTCATAGGTCCTCGAATGAATATTCAAAATAATATTCATTTAATAAAATAAGCGGAGTCATAAGTCCTCGAATGAATATTCAAAATAATATTAATTAAATAAATAAAGTTATCGAATAAACCTTATTCGATTAATAGTTTTGAAAACTATTTATATATATATAAAAATAGACATATATTATACTCGGGAACACCGACTCCCGGTTTAAAAAATGTTCACCTTCGGGTCCCCTATACTAAGGGTATACGCAATTACTGCTTATCTCTAGCATAGGTATTATGCAACTTATAAGCAATTAAATCAACAATTAGATATCAAGATTACGAAACAGGCATGCATATATATCATATCAACATGCTCCAATATATCGCAAGATTTGCTAATAACAATAATGCACTTATCACAAGATAATGCATATACATATATACATCACAACAACAGTATAAGGGGTAGAAAACTTGCCTGAGTGCTCTGAAGTAGACTTAAGCTTAGAGTGGGTCCGGTAACCTATGAACAACAACATAAGCAGAAATTAAACCACGGTCGTTTAAGAAACTAGACTTTAACCAATTGAACTCTAACGTTTGCTTATGGTCATTTCTACGCTTAAAAAATCACATAAGTCGTTCGAGTACCCTCGGCTCCACCATTTTCAATAAATTAACCGTTATGAATTTTAAGGCGACGCTTTCGCGAATACCCTACCAACTGCCTAGTACAATTTACATAATTGTTTTATACTCCAGTTAGTCATTTAAGGGCCTTAACCAAGGTTTCAAAGTAAGGCGAGGGGTAATGGTTCGTTCGCGAAACGCCGTTACTTAAAACGGTTGTTTCTCCTAAACCGTACATCGGATTCAAGCGAACCACATATCAAAACGAAGCTCGTAAAATGAACTATCTAAAAATGGCAAAGGTTAGAATCTTTCAGTGAGTTCACGGGTCCTAAAGTTAAGAACAGAACAGTTATGGAAAATCGGGCATTATGACGTTTATGTTTACGCGATTTCCAAATTAATTAACACTCTAAATTATCATCAATTCACTCACAACCACCAATACAACAATATTCAACCATCATACTATAAACTCAATCCCCAACTCCAAGTTTTACCAATTTATCCAACCAATCAAAGACCCAATATTCAAAACCAATACAAATCCACCAAAATTACTTATAATCAAAGATCAAGCCTTAATACTAACAATGCTTCAATAAAACTTAATGGAATCATAAAATCAAAGCTAGGGTTTGAAGTTGATACCTTCCTTGGTAGGTGTTAAGTTGCTAGGAATCCTTAGGGAGCCTTAATATAACCTCCTACAAGCTTGATCTTTCCAAAGAAATCAAGAACACAAAGTTAGGTTTTGAAGTTTCTAAAATTCCGATTTAAAGAACTGTAAAAATTAGGGTCTTACCATGCTTATTTGGATGGGACTTGTGAACAAGAGTTGTAGGCCATCTAAATACCTTTCCAACGAGCTATAGAACACAACATTTGAGTGAGTATTGAAGGAGATATGGTAGTTTGAAGTTGCTGCTCTGGTTTTGGCCGAGAGCAAGGAAAGAAAAAGTGAAGTAAAAATGTTTCTAGTTTGATTAAATGATTTGTGTGGTGTTTAGCTTGGTTACTTCCTTTTGTTGTTAATTAACCTTTTACCATGGTAAAAATTGTGTGGCTTATAATCAACCAACAAATCCTTCCCATTTTGTCATGCTTATGTCATCCACTTATGTCATCTTGTTACACTTGTCTTCCTCTTGTTGGTGTGATGACATCATCGTCCTTTAACCTCTTTGATTAACCCCTAATTACTTGGCTAATGACCACTGATCTGTTTTACGGTTCGTTTAACTTTCTTTCTCGTTTGTCGTTTGAGGGATCATACCCGGGATCTTATTACTTGGGTTCCCTTAACCTTTCTCAATACATTATATTCCTTTTATGATCCTCTCTTATAATCCTTGAATTTAAATCCTTTTAATCATGTTACCTTATACTCAGTTCTTTCTGTATCGGGTGAATTTTCGGGAAAAATCAAAGTGTTCGAATTTGGATTCTGACGATCTTTACATACACTTATATACCATATAGAGTACTAATAAGATCTCAGAATACCAATAAAAGAACCCCTACATAGTGTGACATGAAAAGTTTTTTTATTCGGCATAATCAGCAAAATCACTATTCATAAGGGTTACAAAAAGTCCAAAATTTTTTTGGGGTTATTACACTTTTTCACATACTTCACAGTGTCCTTCTTGAAAGAATTCCATATGCGGTAGTCCTATCACCAATTCCCTCTTAACCAAAGAGTTCATTGTTTTAAAGTTCAAGTGCGAGAGCTTCTTGTGCCATAGACAACTTTGTTCTGATGAAGCTTTGTTGTGGAAACACTTCATTACTCCATAACAGGTAGACTTCAAGTCACCTATGAACAGATTACCTTTTCTCACTCCCTGTAAAGCAAGTTTCCCATATTTCCTGTGACTGATCAAACACCTTTTTAGTCTGAAGTCAACATTGTATTCTTTGTCACAAAACTGACTGATGCTCAGAAGATTATGCTTTAATCCTTCCACAAGGGAGATGTTTTCAATGATGACATTCCCAATTTCCAAATTGCCATATCTCTGAGTAAATCTTTTTCTGTCATCTCCAAAGGTAACTATAGGGCCAGCTTTCTCAACCACACCTGTGAGCAGGGACTTTGCTCCTGTCATGTCCCTAGAACACCCACTGTCCAGAATCCACATGATCTTTTCCTTTCGAACCTTACCCTGCATACACAGATTGATTAAGAAGATTTTGGTACCCGAGTTTTCTTGAGTCCTGAAGGTTTAGGGGTAGAAACAGAATCAACAAATGAAACCTGAACAGGCTTAGCTTTCATTTTAACTGACTCCTTCTCAGTGCTAGTCTCAACAGAGTTTTCAGACTTAGAGACAGGAGGTACTACAGTCTTCTCCTATTTGTGCTCATTACTCATGTTTGTCTTAGTGTCAATGCAAGTGCTAGCAGTTGCGTGATAAGCTTTAAAATACTCAGATATGGTAACAAATGCACATGGAATATAACCAACTACGCCACAAGGCTCATGAAAAGTAGGCATGTTAGGCATGGCAGACACATTAGAAGATGTAACAGATTCTACTTTAGCTTTTGTGCATGCATGTGTAAGGTGTGCAGCATAATTGTAATTATTACATAACGTTTTGGATGCAGAAGAGGAAGATGCAAAATCACATTTCTTATTTACACCTACCTTACCATTCTTGTTCTTCTTAGCCTTAACCTTAATACTCTCACCAGTCTTAGAGTCATCTATGATGTCTGGTTTCTTAAGTGTGTCAGGTCCTTTCTTATCCACCTTATTACCTAGGTCAGCTTTAGATTTAGCCTTACTAGATGGAGCCTTAGGAGTCTTAGGGGATTCCTCTACCTTCTCTTTCTCTCTGTCCTCAACAATTAATTCCTCATTGATTAGCAAACTTACTTCATCCAAAGGTTCTGAAACAGACTTAGTGAACAACGGAGATACAGCATCCTTAATAATATATGGTACCTTTTCTGAGACAAACATGTTTATCTCTGATGCACCACTATGTTTCTTACTGGCTAGCTTAGAATAGTCAAGTCATATTGAAGTCTTAGATTTAAATCTTTGACTATCTATTATCTCCTTCTGAGTCAAAGCTGCATTTTTAAATGCCTGTAACTTCTTTTCTAAATCAGCAATTTGGGTTCTAAGAATGGCTTCTATGTCTGCGTTGCACTTAACCTTATTCTCTAAGTATTCATTCTTTTGCTTAAGGTCTTCTGAGCCAACTACAAGCAAATCTAGTTCTTTATTTCTAGAGGTCAAACTTTCAGCTCTAAGAACTAACTTATCATTATCAAGTTTGTCTGCAAGCATGCTTGTATGAACATTATACAATTCTAAAGTAATTTCATGCACAGTAGATTTATATCCAGATACAGACATATCAATAGTGGTAAGTTCAGGAACCTGAGATGATTGTGGTGTTTCCTCTGCAGAGTCTACCATTTGGGTGTTCGAACCCTATTATTTAATTATAAAATGATTCGGAGACTCGTTTTAATTCTGAAAAATGTTTAAAAAAATTTGTATTAAATACCATAAAAATCATTTTAATCCCTAATCTTCTTTGAAAAATTATTCTGATCGAATACCTTGCCTGCTACGTGCTATGTGATATCTGATTAATGTGATATATGCCTATGTGTCTATTGTTTGACTGTTGTAGTCATAACTTTCAATCCGTAAGTCAGATTTGGGTAAAACGAAGGGTAGATAAAACCTTATGACATCTATGTGATGATTAGAATAATGTGAGATGAATATTAATAGATACTAATGATGCCTAGCAGAGTAAGCGAGGCATAGAGAAAAGAAGCAGGTGACCAGAAAATACAATCGATGCGTAGAAAATAAAACAAGTAATCAGTGAATAGAAGTGAGGCATAGAAAAAGTAAACAAGTGGCTGTTGAATAGAATTAGTAAACAAGTACAAGTGAAGTTGGAATCATATGTGATAAGGCAAGTACTTCTGAACCTTTCTCGAGATATTGCAAATATTTCTAAACTCTCTCTCGTAACGTATTGTTAGTATACAAAATAGTTCTTCTTTATATTATGAGTACTGTGAATAATTCAACTTTGAACCCTGATTACATCGTTTGATCTTGAGCCGTAAGCCTTATTCTTTGTAAACCATCCTGTGTTGATTTACCAGTTATTAAACTACACACAAGTACGATACCACTCCACAAATACATATCCACCATACACTAAACACTGGAACAGAATTGCTTGAACATACAGAAACTTTTATACTCAATTATACCTTATAACATCAAAGAACTAAACCTTGTGAAATCATTGTTCATCTAATACCTGATTCTCCTACAGGCTGAAAGCCATTCCTCACACATACTTTAATATACCCTTGTGATACTTATGAATTGCGTTACACTTTTGTTCAAATGTTTTATCACTATTGATTATGATCTTGCATTATTAAATTATATTATTTATCATACTGAACTGTTTTAGAATTGGATAGTTTTCTTTATGTGGACCAGATTCGTGGTCAGACCAGATTCGTGGTCGAATTAGGCCAGTGTGTGCCTTGGATCCAGTTTATAGAGCAGAGCCATGTGCCTTGCTCGGGGATAGTGCGTGACTGATCAGCAGCCTGACCTCGGTTTTATAACTTAAAATAAATATCCAATTCTAATGATTATTTAACAAGAAACTTGATTCCTCTGAATCATCTCGTTTGATCATTATTTAATCCCAGTTATTGTTATTATAACTTGCTGAGCTAGTTAGCTCACTCTTGCGAATCTGTTTATGTATTCTACAGTTAAAAGGGAAGTGATTGATAGAAAGGTTTCCCCGTCCAATGTGCGAGCTAGGATTCCAGGATGATTTGAATCGAGCCAATGGAAGCTTTATATTATAGTTGAATTGTGCAAGCTTGTAGGAATAATTTCATTATCAGTTGTAATTTAAACTAGTTGGGATTTGGTACGATGTAATAAAAGTTAAGGTTGTGGCTTGTTTTCATACTTTAACCTGTTGCGATCCGTGGTTGTGTAAAGCAGAGTCATTGCAAATAATATTTCATATACAGGTTTATATATTATATATGCGTTGTGGACCCCAAACTTCTGACCCGGGTTTGGAGGGCGTCACAGGTTGGTATCAGAGCTATAGGTTATAAGTCACTGAAACAAGCCTAGATTGTCGGGATTGGGTGGAGGGTTAGGATTAGATTAGGATAATGAAATAAAAAGATAGGATGTTGTGAGGTTGAGTGTGACAGTATAATAGTAGGTTTTCGGTACGGTTCGTGCTGCGATTCGAGATTCTTAACTTGCAATGTGATTTCCAGATAATGACAATGACAGATCCTATTTTCCCTGTATCATATGATCATTTGGAACCTTCTGTTCGAGGACCGTCATCTTCACCCAGATTTGATCCACACCTTGTTCTTCCACCAGTATTAACTGTATTATCTCCTGTTATAACAGTTGCACCCCTTCAAGCTATTCTACGTTATTCTACCACCTTCTGATGTGAGACCACCTATTCAAGAACCTCCATCTACTTAATCTTGTTTAACTGGACATCCAGCTGTGAGTGTATCTTTTCAGCTTACCCTACACCCTATTCTATACCATCAGTTTAAGACCTGTGTTATGGAGCAACAACACCTACGAGGATAAATTCGAGACTTACAGCATATTGTGGATACCGAGGTACTAAGGAAGGTAAGAAGGAGTTTAGAAAGAAGATTCATGTATTTCGGAGGATAGCTGCTACCAGATTAAATGGAGCCACTAATGAATAGACCACCCGTGCTTAGCTTGTGGAATGGACTAGATGAGGTTTGAAAGAGTTAGAGAAGAGTATAGATCTGGAATTTTCTTGGAATTAGATGATGGTGTTATGATGAATGTAATAGGTATAGTAGTGATGTGATATGATATCAGCAGACAGTTTTCTATGAAATAGACTTGTTGACTATCGGATAGACCTGTTCTACTTAATGATCTCAAAAGAGATGATGGGAGTATTACCCATATGGAAGCTTTAAAGTGAAGTTACGAATAAGATAGTATGCAAGGATAACTGAAGTTTTCATCGATTAATGCAGGAAAGATGGACCCAATAAAGGAGAGAAGATAGATTGAAGTGAATGGACCTTTATGTGATTGGTACCTTGTTATGGTTATGGAGAATAACAACCAACTCATATAGTATAGACGACCAGATGTGCAATTTTTATACAAGTTTTTGAAAAAGATTTTCTTAACAAAATTTCCAAAAGCCCTTTTGAATAAAATAAGTTTTAAACATTGGTTGTCAAGTTACTACTTGAGTTTCTTGTTTGTTAAGAAGACCCGGATTACCTAGAAGGGTACTTGTTTCATACTTAGTGAGGACAACGTAACCCGCAATTATGAAGAAGTTTGATTATTCCTAACGGAAAGGTGCAAATCTTATTTGATAAGATTAACAGTAGAATCAGCGTACGGAGCAACTATCCATCCAATTACTAGGACTATCAGAGTTCAAAGAATTCATTGATTTAACAGAAGCCTGAGTATGACCGAAGAAGATTGGGAAGATTTCCAAACTCTTCTAAAGGAAGAACATTATTAACAATAGAATCGATATGTTGAATGATTACTGGTTATTCTATGTTGCAAAGATGAAACTTGAGGTTATCCGGTAAGAGCGCAATTATGATTGAATTGTTAAAGTATTATACGTGCAGGTACGACGCTAAAAGAAACAAGACTTAATAAGTAAGGATCTATCATAATGCTTAATTTATGCAGGCATTTCAGCGGACTTTCTGAAGGTATTAAATGAATTGCATGGGATCTATTGATCGAACAAGCTCAGAAGATGTATATAAGTGAAATGTGGATGGTGACCAATGGTATCATTCTTTTCTCCAATACTACAGCGTATATTCTTTTTGATTCCCTAATATGTATGCACTTCTTTCATTAATAAAACTCTATATGGTAATAAGAAAAAGGAGGGTATTGCATTCCTTTCAAATTTAATTTTTCCCCTCAATTTTTGCTCTTTGATTGGGACAAGTAGTATTATGGTGAGACGCTTTGTCGAAATGACGAAGAGTCGGGTGGGACGCCACCTAATCATGTGATGTATGCCATATGGTATGAAAGACTAACCATCTTATGTACCAATGTGGTTGTCTCATTCATATTCAAATCATTACTTCTTCTTCCTTTTCAACTCTAAGTTTATTGAATTACGGATCCTTCTAGTTATTTTGTTGCACTGTCGTTCTTTACAAAAGTTTCCAAACAAAATCAATCTACCAAGAACCAAGCAGAAAAATTTCCAATCATTCGATTCACATGTTTCAAGTATGGGAAAACCAGGGCATATGGCAACGATTGTAAATCATTTGCCCCGGTTAGTAATACGTTGAGAATTATGGGATCTACTATCCTCCGATGGTGAACAAGCCTCCAATAGCAAGAGTTTATAAAATGTCGATGAAAAATGCTATTCGGAATATGAATGTGATGGCAGGAATGCTTACTGTGAATTCTTTCTGTGCTAAAGTATTAATGGATTCGGGAGCAACTCGATCATTGTTACGATTGTAAATCATCTGCCCCGGTCAGTGATACGTTGAGAATTATGGGATCTACTATCCTCCTATGGTGAACAAGCCTCCAATAGTAAGAGTTTATAAAATGTCGATGAAAAATGCTATTCGGAATATGAATGTGATGGCGGGAATGCTTACTGTGAATTCTTTCTGTGCTAAAGTATTAATGGATTCGGGAGCAACTCGATCATTGTTTCCCAAGATTTTATTGATAAATTCAATTGTTAAATAATATTATGACTGAAGGATTAGCAAATCAAGAACTTATATATGATAACCAAGTGAGTAGTAATTGTGAGATTGAGATTTATGGCAATAAGTTTACGCCGATTTGATTCTATTTGAGAAAGGAGAATTTGATGATATTTTAGGAACGGACCGGCTGTGTAAGTATAATGCTCAGATAAACTGTCATGATAAGAATATAATTATGAAGACGCCAGATTAAGAAGGTGATGATGGTTAGAGGTCAAGGGAAAGCAAAGAAATTTTAACGATGGTTCATACTAAAAGGTTACCATGGGAAAGATAGGAACACTACAGTGAATATGTGATAAATAGAAGTCAGGAGCCAGCAAAATTTGAAGATTTCATAGTAATCAATGAGTTTCAAGACGTGTTTCCAGGCGAGTTACCAGGACTTCCTTCAGATAGAGAAATTAAGTTCGCGATCGACTTAGCAATTGAAATGAAACCATTGTGCAAAGCCCTGTACAGAATGGCGCTAGTTGAAATGAGGGAGTTAGCAAAGCAATTGCACGAGTTGTTAGAAGAAGGAGTGATTAGACCTAATGTACCCCATGAGGTGTACCGGTAGTTTGTATTAATAAGAAAGATGGAAGCATGAAATTATGTGTCGAATAGTGGAAGCTCAACAAGTTTACTATCAAGAGCAAGTGTCTGTTACCCTGAATTAACGATTTGTCTAATCAGTTAAAAGAAGTAAAGTTTTCTAGGATTGATTTAAGATTTGGGTATCATTAATTGTAGATTAAACCCGAGGATGTGCTAAAGGCAGCTTTCAGAACTACATGCGGTTATTATGAAATTTTAGTAATGACATTTAGATTGACTAATATACCAGCAATATTTAAACTTGATGGACGGAACTTTTAAGGAGTATCTGGATAAGTTGTATTTTTGCTTACAGATGATGTTGTGGTGTACTCAAGGTTAACGGAGGACCATGCAAGGTATTTAATGATAATTTTAGGAATTCTGAGGAGGAAGAAGTGTATGCTAAGTTATCAAATTGTAGGTTTTGGTTGCACGAAATTCAATTCAAAATGATAAAGGAACCCAGGTGGATCCAGCAGGGACTAAAGCTACTATGAATGAAGAAAGACCAAAAGCACCGACAAAAGTGAGAAGTTTCTAGTATCAGCAGAATATTATCGAAAATTTGTTCAAGATTTCTTGAAGATTACAACACCTTGGACGAAGCTTACTAGGAAAAGCGAGAAGTTTATATGAAATGGAAAAGTATGAAGAAAGTTTTGCGGAGTTAAAGAAGAGAATGGTCACGACACCTGTTTTATCACTTTGAGATAATCAAGGAAATTTTGTAGTCTATAGTGATACTTCTTATAAGAGGATAGGATGTGTGATGAAACAACACAATAAAGTTATTGCATATGCATCCAGACAACCGAAACCTTATGAGCAGAAGTATCCTACTCATAATTTGGAATTAGCAGTAATAATATTTGCTTTGAATATTTGGAAAACATTATATGTATGAAGAAAGGTGTGAGATTTATACAGACCATAAGATTTTGAAGTATGTATTCACGAGGAAAAGCAAATGTAGTGGCAACGCGATAAATAAAAAGGAGAAAGTAAATGTAGTGACTGCACCAGAAGAATTATCTATGGAATTTCAGAAGTTGGAATTGGAAGTCAGAATTTACAATCCAAAAGAAGCAAGGATGGATAGTATGACCTTTCAGTCAGAATTGTTAAGAAAAGATAAAGAGATGTCAAGAGGAGATAATGATCAGGATGTTAACAGTTAGTAAAAGGAAATTTATGCACTCAGAAGAATGATCACGATATTCTCATATTTTCTTCCAGAACATGGATACTACAAGTGATAGAATTAGGGAATGAGATCCTAAAGGGAACTCATAATATTAAGTATTTAATCTATTCAATAAATGCCAAGATATATAGAAATTTAAAGAAGAATATTGATAGCCAGATATGAAAAGGAAATTTTAAAATGGATTAGGAGGTGTTAGGCATATCAAAGAAGTAAGGCAAAGTGTCAGAGGCATAGTGGATTATTGCAACCATTAGAGATGCAGAATGGAAATAGGAGCATATTGCTCTGGATTTTACAGTCAGATTACCAAGAATGAAAGCAAACCACGATGCCAATTGGGTTATGATAAACAAGTTGGCTAAGTGAGCTCATTTTCTACCTATTAATGGAAGATTTTAATTGGACAAGTTGGTTTATATGTAATTGAAAGAGATAGTAATTCGTCATGGAATTCTTGTGTCTATGGTATTTGACCAAGATTCGAGATTTAATTCAAGGTTCTAAGAAAAGTTTTCAAGAATGTTTGAGGAGCTAAGTTGAATATGAGTACAACTTATCATCCATCGACTGACGGCCAACGCAAAAGAGTGATTCAAACAATTGAAGATAAGTTATGTGTTCGTGCTATTGTTTTTAGAAGAAATTAAGATGAAGTTGGGAAACGTAAAATACTTGGACTAGAGTTGGTACAATAGATAAAGAAAGTTGTCGAGATTATTTAGAAAATGGTTAAGTGCAGCACATGATCGTCAAAGGAAATATGTAGATCAAGCTAGAAGGAATACGGAGTTTGAAGAAGGAGATTTAATATTGTTAAAAGTGTCCCCGTAAAAAGGGATCATCTCCAATCGGAAAGAAAGGAAAGCTGAGTCCTAAATACGTTGGACCTTTTGAAATTTTGAAATATGTCGATAAGATAGTATACGAATTATCGTTACCCCTACATATGCAACGTGATCATAATGTTTTTCTTGTGGCAATGTTTAAAAAGTATAATCCAGAATTCTAGACGTGCGACAGAATATAAGCCGATAGAACTTCAGGAAGAGTTATCCTATGTTGAGAATCAAATAGAGATTATAGAAAAGAGAGAAAAAGTGTTAAGAAAGTTGTACAGTTAGTAAGAGTTTTTGTGGAGAAACCCAAGGGTTGAAAAGTCAACCTGGGGTTTAAAAAGTGAGATACATGAAATAGTGCCCTTAGTTATTGCTTAAGTGATTCTGGGGACAGAATCCTTTTAAGGAGGGGAGGATGTAATATCCGGGATATATCGCAAAATTATTTTTATCAATAAATAAATATTATGTGATTATTATATGAATTTTGGTGAATTGTCTGTTAAGTGGTATCTGTGTATGGATGTGTAAATATGATAGAATTTGAGTATTTTAATTTTTATAGTTCCAAAATAAAATATAGATATTTGTGATATTTTTCTATTAATTTTTATGTTGATATATGGTATTATAAATGATTTATGAATCTTATAAATTATTTTTCCGAATATTTATAAACTATTTTATATAATCGGGAACCAACCGACTTCAACCGTTTTTACGTTTTTACAACCCGGAAGTCTCGGGAAAATTCCTTCCTAACCTAATTGCAATATTCCGAGCACTTTCCATGTTTTAACTTTTTCGATCCGGAGTACGGTTTTCCCCGTGCGGGTCCCGGCGCAATATTTTCGATACAAAATTCGTTTCGGTAAATCGATAAAACCCGTATTTTTGAGAAACGGGATCTTTTTATTAAACTATTATATTATCTTCTCGTAGTACGTGTAACCAAAGCGCTGAGACCAAGACCGCAGTTACAAAATGTATAGATTTGGATAATTATCCTAAAACCGGTACCGATTTGGATCTGTTTTATCAAATAAACGTAATATTATATATCCGATATGATCCAACAGGGTACCAATATTCCGTAAATATAAATAGCCAATACAATATTGTATTTTGTACAGATAAACATTATTATACAGTAAAAATAGATAATTATCCAGAGAAACGAACCGTGTTCTTCGTGTTCTTCGCAATCAAACGAGGATTTGAAGACGTTAGTGGAATCCGATGAAGGCGTATGAATAGTCAAAACGAAGCTCTCGACGAGATGATCGTATCTGTATCAAAATCTTCGAATAAGGGTATTTATTTTTCAATTTCATATTTTTCAGTTTTTAATTATTTAGATTTAAAATCGGTTTTTGATTTAGAGAGATTATTTGATTGTTTTGTTGAGTGATTATCTTTCCTGAGCTCATGAGGAGTGATTTCCTGTATAAATTTCATGATTTTGATTAAGATTTTATTAAGTTCGACTTTTTGGTTTTTGTAAAAGTTTTAATTTGATTTTTTAAAGTATTCTTGCGTTTTTTATGATTGTTGATTACCGGAATAGATTGTAGAGATTGCAGGCTTTAAATTGGTATATAAAACGTTTGATATGGTAGAGTAATCTGTGATTTAGTCGTTCGCCGGAAAGCTCGGATCTTGCCGACTTTAATGGTTATTTTAGCCAGAATCGATCAACAGCGGAACGTTTGAATGTTTGTTTGTGATATTATTGCTCCTGGTAGCGACTGTAATTGTTGGGTTTCAATTTCGGCATGAACTGGACAGCTTTGGGGGTCAATCGGAGCTCGTCGAAAAAATGAAGGCTCGACGGATTCTGCACTTTCTCCGGCGAGTTCTTCATGTTCTTGAAGACCCGATTGCTGACCCGAAATCGAACCCGGTTTCGATCCGTTATTCCCCAAAACTGAAGTTGAAATTCTGTTTCTGGAAGTTATGTTTTAAAATAATTCAAAAATCCATTATTTAATTTCTAAAATTTATTTTTATTTCTAAAAACTATTATTTTAATTTCAAAATTCCTTTTTAATTCAAAAATAAATCTGAATTATTTAGTTAATTAATTTTAGTTAATAATTAATTATTTAATTGGTCGATTAATTTAAATATTAATTGATTAATTAATTTAATTAGTTATTAATTAATTTTAATTGATTATTAATTTAGATTTAATTATTTCTTTTGATTTAAAAATTCTGAAAAATAGCTTCGAGCTTTAAAAAAATTATTTTAAATTATTTTCAAGACTCAATAATTATTATTAAATCATTTTAAAGCCAGATTTGGGTGTTCGAACCCTATTATTTAATTATAAAATGATTCGGAGGCTCGTTTTAATTCTGAAAAATGTTTAAAAAAATTGGTATTGAATACCATAAAAATCATTTTAACCCCGAATCTTCTTTGAAAAATTATTATGATCGAATACCTTGCCTGCTACGTGCTATGTGATATCTGATTAATGTGATATATGCCTATGTGTCTATTGTTTGATTGTTTTAGTCATAACTTTCAATCCGTAAGTCGGATTTGGGTGAAATGAAGGATAGATAAGACCTTATGATGTCTATGTGATGATTAGAATAATGTGAGATGAATATTAATATATACTAATGATGCCTAGCAGAGTAAGCGAGGCGTAGAGAAAAGAAGCAGGTGACCAGAAAATGGAATCGATGCGTAGAAAATAAAGCAAGTAATCAGTGAATATAAGCGAGGCATAGAAAAAGTAGACTAGTGGCTGTTAAACAGAATTAGTAGACAAGTACAAGTGAAGTTGGAGTCATATGTGATAAGGCAAGTACTTCTGAACCTTTCTCGAGATATTGCAAACATTTCTAAACTCTCTCTCGTAACGTACTGTTAGTATTCAAAATAGTTCTTCTTTATATTGTGAGTACTGTGAATAATTCAACTTTGAACCCTAATTACATCGTTTGATCTTGAGCCGTTAGCCTTATTCTTCGTAAACCATCCAGTGTTGATTTACCAGATATTGAACTACACACAAATACGATACCACTCCACAAATACATATCCACCATACACCAAACACTGGAACATAATTGCTTGAACATACAGAAACTTTTATACTCAATTAAACCTTATAACATCAAAGAACTAAACCTTGTGAAATCATTGTTCATCTAATACCTGATTGTGATATCCCATATTTTGAAATATTATTAATATAATTATTTGGAATTGTTTATGTGATTTTATGTGAATTTTAGTGAATTATCTGGTAATTGGAGTTGATGTTTTGGATGTTTATATATGATATTCTTTGAGTATTTTAATTTTTATATGTCCAGAATAAAATATAGATAATTGTGATATTTTTCTGTTAATTTTTGGATTGTTATATGACATTATAATGATTTATGGATTTATTAATTATTTTCTGAGTATTTACAAAATTATTTTATAAAGCCGGGAATCGTCCGACTTCAATCATTTTTGCGCATTTACAACCCGAAACTCTTCCGAAAACTCCTTCTTAACCTAATATGGTAATTCCGGATATTTTTCATGTTTTGACTTTTTCGATTCGGATTACGGTTTGACCCGTGGGCGTCCCCGCGCAAAATTTTTGATACGATAAACGTTTTGATGAATCAACAAAACCCGTAATATCGAAAGACGGGATATTATTACATTATTTTCTTATAAAGTATTTTATAAGAAGCCCAGTTTTAATAATTATCCAAATCGGGTATTAAATTGTATCGTTTTATAGTTACTTAGCGGCTAAGTAATCTATTTTCGGATCCGATACGATCCAATAAGATACTTGTTACGTGTTTAAAATGCATTTATATGAATCGATCCGTAATTTGGACGTGTGTTTATTTGCGTTATTCGTTTTATCTCGTTTTATGTGTGTTGAATGTATTTTATGTGTTTTCGGATTTTTCTGTTAATTTAGGGATCGTTTCTGTTTTTCAAAAATAAACGAACCAGGACCTCACCGGGACGTCAAACCCCACAAAATCCTTGTTTTTATTTTTATAAAATCATTCATGTTTCAAATACCCAGTATTTCTGCATTTTCGTATTATTCGCAAATTTTGGGGAATTTTGATACGAATTTTATATGTTACTGTTTTTAAAATTATTCCCCGTAATTATAATTTTGGGGCTTAATTATTTTAATTATGGGAATAAAAATACCCTTAATTTATTTTAGAGTATTGATTTCTGTAAAAATATAAATAGCTGCCCCTAATTATTTTATTCAATTTTTTAGCAAAAATTCATAAAAAAATAGAAAAATCAAGAATTTGTTCTTGGGGATGTTCTTGAGTTTAAGAATCAAAACCCTTGATTTCCTATGATTCTGATTTCCGTTTTTGGAGCTTGAGTAACCAATCTGAAGCCCTTGATCCATACTACATGTACCCATCATCAAAATCAACAAACGAGTGGTAATTTTCAATTTCAAAAATTAGGGTTTATGGTCGAATTTAGGCGTTTCTTTTGTGTTGATTTTTGATTGTATTTGATGCTTGAACAAGCTTTATCATGGACTGGGGAATCGATTCGTGTATAAACTTTATGTGTTTGTATACAGGATGATAGTAGTCGAGTTCATAGTTTTATTTGAAATTTTGATTCATTTATTTCGAATTATTCTTGATTATTTGGTTGTTTTGAGTTCTGGAAAAGTTTTGAACAGATGTGAGCTTCGATTTGCCATTGGAATTGTTAATTTTGGTTAACGGATTATTGATGTCAGCTTTTCGCCGGTTTTCGGCCAAAATCGTTCGGCAATTGGCCGGAGAGATTGATTCTGTAATTTCCAGCATTAACTGATACTCCGATTAGACTTCTGGTTGGGTTTAGAACGGATTGGAGTTAAAAATCTGTTCGAACCGTGTTGATTGGGGCCACACCGGGGCATGGCCGGAATCTGGAGTTCGCCGGATTCTGGGGATTTCCGGCCGTGTTCTTGATTTCTGCCAGCCAGCCGCTCAACTCTGACCACTGTTCAATCTTCCCCAACCCTGAACCCCGACTGAAAATCTGTTTGTCAGATTTTTTGTTTATATATGAATCAAAATTCAGTTTTAATTCCTAAAAATCATTTTAAAAAGAAAAAAAAATTAATTTGGTTAATTATCTTAATAATTAACTGAATTATTTTAAATTTCAAAAATTATTTTCTTTTATCATTTTTTTAAAAATCCAAAATTTTATTTATTTATTATTTATTTAAATTGATTAATATTCTGATAGTTAATCAGTTTATTTACATAATTTGTATTAATTTTATTTTAATTCCAAAAATTATGGAAAAGTCATTTTTACTTCTGATTTTTCCTAAATATTGATTTAAAAATATATTTAGGTATTTAAAAATCAATTAATATTATTATTAATTAATTTATTCTTCTTTTATTTGTAATAAATAAATTGTTCGTCCGTTTAATACGAAACGAACGCCTCTAGACTCAGAAAAATATTCTGCTTTCATTTAAAATACTTTCGAGACCCAAATCTTTTTGTTTCGAAAGGTCGCTTGTTTTACGAATCATTCTGAGTCAATTTTGATCGATAAATCATATTTTTGACCCGATTTCAGTTTTAAACATACCGAGTCGAACCTTTTGATTAACTGAGTCATATGTGATATGAATTATGTGATACGTGAATTATGTGCTTATGTGCTATGTGAATTATGTGTGTATGTGGATCAAGTGTCCTGTGTTTGTCTGTTATATTTATGTGTGAGCTATCGTATGGGTAGACGATAGGCTTTTGACGTGTAGTTCGTCGAGCGATTATCATTTAGAGGATTAAAGTGTATATTTTAATTATAGATGCGGATCATTCGAATTGATCAGGACAAGATGTTGGATAAAGAATGAGATGGAATGGTATTTGGATATCTGGCTTCTAGCAATCGCAGGAGCAGCATATCAGTAAGGTGTTGAAAAGCGGGATGGTGATATTTTGAGACAGAATGTCAGAATAGATGCGGTTTTGCGAGTGTGACTAACTGCTAAAAACCCAAAGGCAAGTACCCTGACTTCACATATCATTCAAGTGACGTTTATTTTGAATTATATTATGCAAGTACCCCTGACTTCACTTATCGTTCAAGTGACGTATATTTCGAAACATATTATGCAAGTATCCCTATCATCACTTATCGTTCAAGTGATATTTATTTTAAATCTTATCATGCAAGTATTGCGTTCCCTATTCAGTTCGTAATAGATACTCCCTCTGTCCCTCCCATTTGTTTACACTTTCCTTTTTTTGATGTCCCTTCCAATTGTTTACATTTCAAAACTTTGCAAAAACGGTAAGGTTTTTATAATTTTTAAAATAAATACATCCACTACTTCTCTCCACTATACCCACTTTATACATATAATATTAATCGGTCCCACTACTTTACTCACTTTTTTAACTTTCCTCCACTATTTTATCATTTTTCTTAAACTCCGCGCCCCACCCAAATGTAAACATTTGGGAGGGACGGAGGGAGTAAATGTTTTACATATCGCTGAATTAAATAATTCTGTTTATGCAAGTATACTTCTGCTGTTATTCTATATTCAGAATAGGCAAGTGATTTTACTTAACCAATTATCGGATTTATAAATGTTTTGGATTTTGAGAAAAGTGATTTGGTTGCGAATATTCCTACCCAAGAATTGGGGGAAATAAAATTTATAAGAGTGTCGATTATTACGATTCATTTCAATAAAATGTTTTTAAGATTGGATGGTAGCGTAAGAGGCCGCGGCGGCGGTCCAGTGTGAGCTATGTGTTATACAGGATATAACACCTTGCTAGGCCAATATGTGCCTTGGGTGCCCCATTTATTTAGTTGGATATGCTTAGGCATACCGGTGTTGCTCCGCGGCTGATCACCGGCGGAAACACACCGTCGTTCGAGGATTCCAATCTAAATTATCATATCATTTTTAATATTCATAGAATAAATGATTTATCAACTGTTTCTGTTTTGGATAATGGAAAAATGCAGTTTTGATTCCGATTCTAATTGAGGTTAATATTTAAGTTGTTGTTAAATATCAAAGGTGGTATTAATGCAGATGATTGATGTTGACTTCCCTATTTTAGCGCAGGTAGGTTGTGAGCATCAAAGTTCGTATTAATATCTAATTTGATATGACATCAAAATAAGTATTATTTCAAGAGTTGAGTTTTGAATGAATTTATGATCCACTCCATAATCATTGTTTCAGGTTATTGCTGTTTACGATATTTCCGTAAATACTGTTTTACGAGTTTTATTCTGGTTAAGATTCAAAGTATTACTGAATCATTTCGCTCGAAAATATCAAAAAGAGTTTTGAATACAGTGAGAAATAATTATCCGATTCTTTAACTAAAATTTTATGATTCAGCAATTATGATTTTTTAAATATTTTGCGCTGATGCAGATGTCGGTTTTATATCAAAAGACCCTATATATATGTCATAATAATCTTGCTGAGCATTTCTTTCGCTCATACTTGCCTGTTTTCAAATTTAACCTCCAGTGAGGATTAGCTTGCGTTGTTTAGCTGCGTAATTCGAGGAAGCAAAGAAGAAGCTTTTGGAAGGTGGTTGGTCCAGGGTTTGCGGACTAGTGTAAGTTTTATTGTATAAAGTTGTTTATATTATATTATATATAGTTGTATATTTTATTTGGGCCTAGTATACTTCATTTCGAAGTTATACTAGTGGGTTTAGTTTTGAGTTGGAATTTATTGAAAAGAGTTTTAAAAGAAAGTGAAAATTTTATTTGTGGAATTTGGATTTCTTGTTTCTAGAACTGTAACCTTAAAAGATCTTGGATTAGTTTGGGGTCATTTATGATAAACATCTTCCGCTGGCATTTATTTATTGATTAAACAGGTTAATTTGGATTGAGATTTCATAGTGACGACCAAATCCTCTGACCCCGGATTTGGGGGCGTTACAGGTTGGTATCAGAGCTGAGGTTATAGTAAACTAGAAACGAGAGTGTGTAGGAGTGTGTATAGCTATGTGAGGACGCTTGAGCTCATATCGAGTTCCTGTTGGACTATTGGATATAGTACCAACAAATAAGCTAAGATAGGCGCATTCGTTTGAGATGGTTGTGTTGAGCTTGAAAAAATTCCTGGCAGTTGCAAATTTCTATTGTGGAATCTTCTGAGGCTACCATGAGTTGATGACGATGAAGATTATCGATATCCTTAGAATATGAAGAAGCATCTATAATCTGATGACGAGTCAACAGAAGAGTTCAAAATAGAAGATAAGTATTAAGACTTTGGCAATACCTTCTATTTCTATAATCCCTTTTGACATCTCTCAAAAAGAAGTGATTGTTAGAGGATATATTCCCTAACACTCATTTTCAATCATATCTGTGTTTTAAATGTGCCAGAGGCTGTCATGAAACCTATTTTCAGGTTTTGATAGCTCTATCAAGTTATGATAATTTAACTTCCACTTTTCTTACATGGCGGATAGTTTATTGGTGATATGACACCGCTTGCTCATTTGGTGTCAGAATTTTTGTTCTCTGGATTTCATTTCCTTCAGAAATATCAACTTTGAAATCTTTTCAGTTTTATTCATTTGATTTTGAATTCCTTTGATATTCTTTTATTCTGACTGAGATGAACAACCCTAACTATAGGGGACACCAGGTATACCTGTCTGTGTGATAGGAGTTGGATGGGATGCCATCACTTGTGTGTGTTGTGAATACATGAAGGTTAACAACCTTTAGTAGTGTCTTAAATTGGGCACGCAACACCAAGTTCATTTGATCATATTGATCTCTCAGTTATTCTTTTATTTCAACAATACATTTTCTCAAATTCAGATTTTGTTCTGTTTTGGTATCAAATTCTTTTCTTTTTAAAATTCCATGATTTTATCATCCCAAACATTCAAAGGTATGCCAAGCAATTTAAGTTGAGTTATCCTGGCCAAGTCAAAGCAGGGTTATGTAATGGGATTACCAAGAGCAACAGTGGACTGCAATGCGGTTATAATATTAGTGGCATATACTGAAGCCAATCTATTTCTTTATTTCTCTCTCTATTTATCTCTCTCTTACTTTTTCTTTCTCTCTATCTTTTTCTCTATTCTTCTTTCTCGCGATCAGTAAAAGTGATTCTATTGAAGAATTGGTCAAAGGGTGTGAATGAAACAGTGGTGAACAGTGAAGCTCCTGTAAAAGTTTTATTATACAAGGAATACAAGATTTAGTTGAGACTATGGAAGATTGAGTTTATTTAGAAATAGAAAGTTGGTAAGAAGACCCTTAGTGCTTTCCTTCTGCTGATTCCGAGGACGGAATCCTTATAAGGGGGATAGATTGTGATATCCCATATTTTAATATATTTTTAATATAATTATTTGGAATTATTTATGTGATTTTATGTGAATTTTAGTGAATTATCTGGTAATTGAAGTTGATGCTTTGGATGTTTATATATGATATTCTTTGAGTATTTTAATTTTTATATGTCAAGAATAAAATATAGATAATTGTGATATTTTTCTGGTAATTTTTGGATTGTTATATGACGTTATAATGATTTATGGATTTATTAATTATTTTCTGAGTATTTACAAAATTATTTTATAAAGCCGGGAATCGTCCGACTTCAATCGTGTTTGCGCTTTTACAACCCGAAACTCTTCCGAAAACTCCTTCCTAACCTAATCTGGTAATTTCGGACATTTTTCATGTTTTGACTTTTTCGATTCGGATTACGGTTTGACCCGTGGTGCAAAATTTTTGATACGATAAACGTTTTGATGAATCAACAAAACCCGTAATATCGAAAGACTGGATATTATTACATTATTTTCTTATAAAGTATTTTATAAGAAGCCCAGTTTTGATAATTATCCAAATCGGGTATTAAATTGTATCATTTTATAGTTACTTAGCGGCTAAGTAATCTATTTTAGGATCCGATACGATCCAATATGATACTTGTTACGTCTTTAAAATGCATTTATATGAATCGATCCGTAATTTGGACGTGTGTTTATTTGTGTTATTCGTTTTATCTCGTTTTATGTGTGTTGAATGTATTTTTATGTGTTTTCGGATTTTTCTGTTAATTTAGGGATCGTTTCTGTTTTTCAAAAATAAACGAACCAGGACCCCACCGGGACGTCAAACCCCACAAAATCCCTATTTTTATTTTTATAAAATCATTCATGTTTCGAATACCCAGTATTTCTGCATTTTCGTATTATTCGTAAATTTTGGGGAATTTTGATACGAATTTTATATGTTACTGTTTTTAAAATTATTCCCCGTAATTATAATTTTAGGGCTTAATTATTTTAATTATGGGAATAAAAATACCCTTAATTTATTTTAGAGTATTGATTTCTGTAAAAATATAAATAGCTGCCCCTAATTATTTTATTCATTTTTTTTAGCAAAAATTCAATAAAAAAATAGAAAAATCAAGAATTTGTTCTTGGCGGTGTTCTTGAGTTTAAGAATCAAAACCCTTGATTTCCTATGATTCTGATTTCTGTTTTTGGAGCTTGAGTAACCAATCTGAAGCCCTCGATCCATACTACATGTACCCATCATCAAAATCAACAAACGAGTGGTAATTTTCAATTTCAAAAATTAGGGTTTATGGTCGAATTTAGGCGTTTCTTTTGTGTTGATTTTTGATTGTATTTGATGCTTGAACAAGCTTTATCATGGACTGGGGAATCGATTCGTGTATAAACTTTATGTGTTTATATACAGGATGATAGTAGTCGAGTTCATAGTTTTATTTGAAATTTTGATTCATTTATTTCGAATTATTCTTGATTATTTGGTTGTTTTGAGTTCTGGAAAAGTTTTGAACAGATGTGAGCTTCGGTTTGCCATTGGAATTGTTAATTTTGGTTAACGGATTATTGAAGTCAGCTTTTCGCCGGTTTTCGGCCGGAATCGTTCGGAAATTGGCCGGAGAGATTGATTCTGTAATTTCCAGCATTAACTGATACTCCGATTAGACTTCTGGTTGGGTTTGGAACGGATTGGAGTTGAAAATCTGTTCGAACCGTGTTGATTGGGGCCTAACCGGGGCATGGCCGGAATCTGGAGTTCGCCGGATTCTGGGGATTTCCGGCCATGTTCTTGATTTCTGCCAGCCAGCCGCTCAACTCCAACCACCGTTCAATCTTCCCGAACCCTGAACCCTGACTGAAAATCTGTTTGTCAGATTTTTTGTTTATATATAAATCAAAATTCAGTTTTAATTCCTAAAAATCATTTTAAAAAGAAAAAAATTAATTTGGTTAATTATCTTAATAATTAACTGAATTATTTTAAATTTCAAAAATTATTTTCTTTTATCATTTTTTTAAAAATCCAAAATTTTATTTATTTATTATTTATTTAAATTGAGTAATTATTCTGATAATTAATCAGTTTATTTACATAATTTATATTGATTTTATTTTAATTCCAAAAATTATGGAAAAGTCATTTTTACTTCTGATTTTTCCTAAATATTGATTTTAAAATATATTTAGGTATTTAAAAATCAATTAATATTATTATTAATTGATTTATTCTTCTTTTATTCGTAATAAATAAACCGTTCGTCCGTTTAATACGAAACGAACGCCTCTAGACTCAGAAAAATTTTCCGCTTTCATTTAAAATACTTTCGAGACCCAAATCCTTTTGTTTCGAAAGGTCGCTTGTTTTACGAATCATTCTGAGTCAATTTTGATCGATAAATCATATTTTTGACCCGATTTCAGTTTTAAACATACAGAGTCGAACCTTTTGATGAACTGAGTCATATGTGATATGAATTATGTGATACGTGAGTTATGTGCTTATGTGCTATGTGAATTATGTGTGTATGTGGATCAAGTGTCCTGTGTTTGTCTGTTATATTTATGTGTGGGCTATCGTATGGGTAGACGATAGGCTTTTGACGTGTAGTTCGTCGAGCGATTATCATTTAGAGGATTAAAGTGTATATTTTAATTATAGATGCGGATCATTCGAGTTGATCAGGACAAGACGTTGGATAAAGAATGAGATGGAATGGTATTTGGATATCTGGCTTCTAGCAATCGCAGGAGCAGCATATCAGTAAGGTGTTGAAAAGCAGGATGGTGATATTTTGAGACAGAATGTCAGAATAGATGCGGTTTTGTGAGGGTGACTAACTGCTAAAAACCCAAAGGCAAGTACCCTGACTTCACTTATCATTCAAGTGACGTTTATTTCGAATTATATTATGCAAGTACCCCTGACTTCACTTATCGTTCAAGTGACGTTTTTTTCGAATCATATTATGCAAGTATCCCTATCATCACTTATCGTTCAAATCATATATATTTTAAATCTTATCATGCAAGTATTGCGTTCCCTATTCAGTTCGTAATAGATAAATATTTTACATATCGCTGAATTAAATAATTATGTTTATGCAAGTATACTTCTGCTGCTATTCTATATTCAGAATAGGCAAGTGATTTTACTTATCCAATTATCGGATTTATAAATGTTTTGGATTTTGAGAAAAGTGATTTGGTTGCGAATATTCCTACCTAAGAATTGGGGGAAATAAAATTTATAAGAGTGTCGATTATTACGACTCCTTTCAATAAAATGTTTTTAAGATTTGATGGTAGCGTAAGAGGTCGCGGCGGCGGTCCAGTGTGAGCTATGTGTTATACAGGATATAACACCTTGCTAGGCTAATATGTGTCTTGGGTGCCCCATTTGTTTAGTTGAATATGCTTAGGCATACTGGTGTTGCTCCGCGGCTGATCACCGGCGGCAACACACCGTCCTTCGAGGATTCCAATCTAAATTATCATATCGTTTTTGATATTCATAGAATAAATGATTTATCAACTGTTTCTGTTTTGGAATAATGGAAAAATGCAGTTTTGATTCCGATTCTAATTGAGGTTAATATTTAAGTTGTTGTTAAATATCAAAGGTGGTATTAATGCAGATGATTGATGTTGACTTCCCTATTTTAGCGCAGGTAGGTTGTGAGCATCAAAGTTCATATTAATATCTAATTTGATAAGACAGCAAAATAAGTATTATTTCAAGAGTTGAGTTTTGAATGAATTTATGATCCACTCCATAATCATTGTTTCAGGTTATTGTTGTTTACGATATTTCCGTAAACACTGTTTTACGAGTTTTATTCTTGTTAAGATTAAAAGTATTGCTGAATCATTTCACTTGAAAATATCAAAAAGAGTTTTGAATACAGTGAGAAATAATTATCCGATTCTTTAACTAAAATTTTGTGATTCAGCAATTATGATTTTTAAATATTTTGCGATGATGCAGATGTCGGTTTTATATCAAAAGACCCTATATATATATCATAATAATCTTCCTGAGCATTTCTTTCGCTCATACTTGCCTGTTTTCAAATTTAACCTTCAGTGAGGATTAGCTTGCGCTGTTTAGCTGCGTAATTCGAGGAAGCAAAGAAGAAGCTTTTGGAAGGTGGTTGGTCCAGGGTTTGTGGACTAGTGTAAGTTTTATTGTATAAAGTTTTTTATAATATATTATATATAGTTGTATATTTTATTTGGGCCTAGTATACTTCATTTCGAAGTTATACTAGTGGGTTTAGTTTTGAGTTGGAATTTATTGAAAAGAGTTTTAAAAGAAAGTGAAAAATTTATTTGTGGAATTTGGATTTCTTATTTCTAGAACTGTAACCTTAAAAGATCTTGGATTAGTTTGGGGTCATTTATGATAAACATCTTCCGCTGGCATTCATTTATTTATTAAACAGGTTAATTTGGATTGAGATTTCATAGTGACGACCAAATCCTTTGACCCCGGATTTGGGGGCGTTACACTGATTCTCCTATAGGCTGGAAGCCATTCCTCACACATACTTTAATATACCTTTGTGATACTTATGAATTGTGTTATGCTTTTGTTCAAATGTTTTATCACTATTGATTATGATCTTGCTTTATTAAATTATATTGTTTATCATACTGAACTATTTTAGAATTGGATAGTTTTCTTTATGTGGACCAGATTCGTGGTCAGACCAGATTCGTGGTCAGACCAGATTCGTGGTCGAATTAAGCCAGTGTGTGCCTTGGATCCAGTTTATAGAGCAGAGCCATGTGCCTTGCTCGGGGTTAGTGCGTGACTGATCAGCAGCCTAACCTTGGTTTTATAACTTAAAATAAATATCCAATTCTAATGATTATTTAATAAGAAACTTGATTCCTCTGAATCATCTCGTTTGATCATTGGTTAACCCCAGTTATTGTTATTATAACTTGCTGAGCTAGTTAGCTCACTCTTGTGAATCTGTTTATGTATTCTACAGTTAAAAGGGAAGTGATTGATAGCAAGGTTTCCCCGTCCAATGTGCGAACTAGGATTCCACGACGATTTGAATCGAGCCAACGGAAGCTTTATATTATAGTTGAATTGTGCAAGCTTGTAGGAATAATTTCATTATCAGTTGTAATTTAAACTAGTTGGGATTTGGTACGATGTAATAAAAGTTAAGGTTGTGGCTTGTTTCATACTTTAACCTGTTGCGATCCGTGGTTGTGTAAAGCAGGGTCATTGCAAATAATATTTCATATACACTTTTATATATTATGTATGCGTTGTGGACCCCAAACTTCTGACCCGGGTTTGGAGGGCGTCACAGGTTGGTATCAGAGCTACTGGTTATAAGTCACTGAAACAAGCCTAGATTGTCGGGATTGGGTAGAGGGTTAGGATTAGATTAGGATAATGAAATAAAAAGATTGGACGTTATGAGGTTGAGTGCGACTATATAATAGTAGGTTTTCGGTACGGTTCGTGCTGCGATTCGAGATTCTTATCTTGCAATGTGATTTCCAGATAACGGCAATGGCAGATCCTATTTTCCCTGTATCATATGATCATTTAGAGCCTTCTGTTCGAGGACCGTCATCTTCACCCAGATTTGATCCACACCTTGTTCTTCCACCAGTATTAACTGTATTATCTCCTGTTATAACAGCTGCACCCCTTCAAGCTATTCTACGTTATTCTACCACCTTCTGATGTGAGACCACCTATTCAAGAACCCCCATCTGCTTAATCTTGTTTAACTGGACATCTAGCTGTGAGTGTATCTTTTCAGCTTACCGTACACCCTATTCTATACCCTATTAACATTTCTAAAGAATAAAGTTTTATCAACAGTACCTCTTGTGAAGTGATTTTCCAAAAGAAACTATGATAAAGTGTCATACCAGGCTCTAGGTGCTTGCTTCAATCCATAAAGTGCCTTCAAAAGATAGTAGACATAATCTGGAAAATTTGGGTCTTCAAAACCAAGAGGTTGACTGACATAGACTTCCTCCTCCAAATCTCCATTTAGAAAAGCACTTTTGACATCCATTTGATAGACCTTGAAATTGGCATGGGCTGCATAAGCTAAGAAAATTCTGATGGCTTCAAGTCTTGCAACAGGAGCAAAAGTTTCATCAAAATATATTCCTTTATATTGGCAATAGCCCTTAGCAACCAATCTAGCTTTGTTCCTGACCACTATGCCATTTTCATCCATCTTGTTTCTGAATACCCTCTTGGTGTCAATTGGATTCTTTTCTTTAGGTTTGGGTACCAGCTTCCATACCTTGTTCCTTTCAAATTGGTTTAGCTCCTCCTGCATAGCTAAAATCCAATCAGGATCCAACAAAGCTTCTTCTACCTTCTTTGGTTCTTCCTTAGATAGGAAGCTTCTATATAGACATTCTTCTTGAGTTGCTCTCCTTGTTTGAACTCTAGAAGATGCATCACCAATGATGAGCTCAATAGGGTGATCTTTAGTCCATTTTCTTTGTTGAGGTAGATTAGCTCTAGATGAAGAGGCCTCATTATTGTCTTGATGTATGACTGAGTTTTGATTATTAGAAACTCCCCCTGAGTTTGTGAATCTTTGATTTGAGAGAGGGGAACTTTCTGCAAGTGATCTATTCTGACTTTCAGCTTCTCTTAATGACCCGACGGATGATGCACTTTGTTTCCTGACGGATGAAGCTGACTGTCTCCCGACGGATAAGGCAGATTGTCTCCCGATGGATGAAGCATTTTGCAACTCGACAGATGTTGAATTATGTGCTTCATTAGTTGTAGATTTTTCTGCATTATCCTTATTTATTTTTCTTGATCACTATCATCATGTCATCATTAACCATCTCCACATTATCAAACTTGAGGCTTTCATGGAAATCTCCATCTTGCAATCCTTTAATCTTTTTGTCATCAAACACAACATGTATTGATTCCATAACAATGTTGGTTCTTTGATTGTAGACCCTATATGCCTTTCCCACAGCATATCCAACAAAAATTCCTTCATCTGCTTTAGCATTAAACTTCCCATGTTGATCAGTTTGATTTCTCAAGATATAACATTTGCAGCCAAAGACATAAAGATAATTTAGAGTTGGTTTCTTGTTCTTGAACAATTGGTAGGGTGTCATACACTTTGCTTGATTAACCAAAGAAATATTCTGAGTGTAGCAAGCAGTATTCACAGCTTCAACCCAAAAATATGTTGGTAACTTTGATTCTTCAAGCATTATCCTTGTAGCTTCAATAAGAGATCTGTTCTTTCTTTCCACTACTCCATTTTTTTGTGGAGTTCTTACTGCAGAAAACTTATGCATAATTCCATTCTCTTCACAAAATTGTAATAACCCCAATTTTTGAGAAATTTTGAAACCCTTATGAATAGTGTTTTTGCTGAACGAGAAAACTTTTCATGCCACGCTATGTAGGGGTTCTGTTATTGATCTTATGGGATATTATTAGTACTCTATGTGGTATATAAGTGTATGTAAAGATCGTCAGAATCCAATTCCGAACACTTTGATTTTTCCCGGAAATCCATAAGATACGGAGAGAATTGAGTATAAGATAACAGGATAAAAAGGATTTAAATTAAAGGATTATAAGAGAGGATCATAAAAAGGAATTTAATGTATTGAGAAAGGTTAAGGGAACCTAAGTAATAAGATCCCGGGTATGATACCTCGAACGATAAACGAAAACGAAAGTTAAGCGAACCGTATAACAGATCAGCGGTCATTAGGCAAACAATTAAAAGCTAATCAAAGGGATTAGTGGGGGTGATGTCATCCAACCAATGAGAAGAGGACAAGGAGGGGAGGATGACATCATGAGGATGACACAAGCATGACATAGAAGGGAAGGAAGTGTGGTTGAATTATAACCACACAAAATCAAGGTTAATTAAGTCATTAACCAAAAACAACACAAAAAATCAACCAACCAAGCAAATCATTTCATTTTCATCAAGCAAAACACAAAAACCTCTTTCTTCCCAAGCTAACTCTCGGCTTCTTTCTTAAAATTTGAAGATCCAAGCTCCACCACTTACTATTTAGCAAGGTAATTATCTAAGCTTCCCCATGGATAGTTACATACTTCCTATAAGTTTAAGCTTCTAATTCCAAGCCAATCTTTTTCTATAAATCAAGGAAGAAGATGGTGAATAGTAACCTTCAAGAAATAACTTTAGTTTTCTTAAATTTTTATGAAATATTAAGGTGATACAAGCAAGGATCAAGGTTCTTTAGGCGTTCAAAGCTCTTGTGTTGTGTTAAAAAGCTTCAAGGAAGGTATAATCTCTTAACCAAGCTTTGTTATTGAATGATAAGAGCATAATATGAGTATTTTAGTTCATGAGAGGCTTGATGGTTGTGTATGTAGAGATTAGTGAGTTTTGGGATGTTGTTGGATTGGTAAATGTTGTTGTTTTGATTAAAAGAACTTAAGTATGATTAAAGTTAAGCTTAGGCATAAGTATGAATGATTAAATTGAATTGGTTGGGGTTGTTATGATGTGAAAAGGATGGATGTTGGTTGTATGTTGGATTTGAGGTTGATTTGGGATGGTTTTGAATGGTTTAAAATTGGGAAATCGCGTAAACATAGCCGTCGTAACGTCCGATCTTCTTTGGACTGTTTTTGTGCATAGCATTAGGACCCGAGAACCCCCTGCTAGATTATGACCACTGCCATGTTTAGATAGCTCATGTTACGAGCTTCGTTTTGATATGTAGTTCGTTCGATTCCGATGCACGGTTTAGGAGAAACGACCGTTTCAAGTAACGGCGTTTCGCGAACGAAACTTTTCCCCTCACCTTACTTTGAAACATAGGTTAAAGACCAAAAAGGGTTAATTAATGTATGAAACATTTATGGTAAGTGTTTTAGGCAGTTGGTAAGACACTCGCGAAGGAATCGCTTTAAAACTCGTAAAGGTTAAATTATTAAAAATGGTGGAGCCGAGGGTACCCGAGTGACTTAAGCGAATGAGTGAGCGCAAAACAAGCGTTAGAGTCTAAGTTAGTTAAAGTATAGATTTACAAGTGATTTTGATTTAATTCCAACTTACTTGTTGTTTATAGGTTACCAGACTCGTCCCGAGCCTTTTATCACCCCAAGTCGCTCAGGCAAGTTTTCTACCCGTTATAACTGTTGTTGTGATGAATATATGTATTTGCATTATCTTGTGATAGATGCATGTTGGTTAATTAGCAAATGTTGCAATATATTGAAGCATGCTACTATGGTATATATATATGCATGCCTGTTTCGTATTCTTTCCATATATATCTGTTGATTCAGTTGATAATACCTATGCTAGAGGATAGCGGTAATTTGCATATACCCTTAGTACAGGGACCCAAAGGTGAAAATATTTTCTAAAACCGGGAGTCGAGGATCCCGAGTAGATTTTGTATACATGGATATATATATATATATACTTATATATATATATGGTCATAGTTTTCAAAACTATTAATCGAATAAGGTTTATTCGATAACTTTAACTTTATTTTGTTATTGAATATTATTTCGAATATTATTCGAAGGCGTATGACTCCTTTTATTTTAATTATTGAATATTATTTGAATGTTCATTTGAGGATGTATGACTCCTTTATTTTATTTAATGAATATTATTTATAATATTCATTCGAGGTATTATGACTCCGCTTATTACTGAAATATATTCTTTATTTTATTAAAGAATAAGGGTTCAATAATCAAACTTATTTTCGATTATTCAAATAAAGATGATACTTTCATATAAGTATATCTTTGGTTATTTAATGTTTATTTCAAGTATAAGTTTTAATACTTCTACTTCAATTATTTTTATAAAGATTATTCTTTATGGGAATATTATTTAAATAATAATATTCAGATATTTTCTAATATATGGGGACTGATTTACTTCATTAAATCAGCTTTACTCCAAACACTCTTTAAAGTGTTTTCGAGTCTTCAAAATGATTTTTAAAAGTTAGAGCGGATCCCAAAACTCATTTTTATATTTAAGATCTTCCTTTTTAAGGGGATTTAAATACTCGCTCAAAACCTGGGGAATCCGGCTCTGTGGTGTGTTTTATATTCGCAACGAGGTTGCAGTTTTGGTAAATGAATTGATTACTTGCCCAATGTTCGGGAAGTAAGCCCATCTAATTGAGTCGGCATAAGCGACAGGCCGGGGTACGGTCTATCAATGTGTAAGTGGCTGGGTGGCAGTCCATCAACGCATAAGAGGCCGGGTGGCGGTCCAGCACAAGGTCCTTATGTGGCCAGGGTGATGACCGGTGGGGGATTCATCCATCTACTAGTAGAAAAGGTTACTTATTGGTATCTTTGCCTGATCAGCAAGATATCTGGTTTATGCCAAAATTCTTTTCCTTCCAAATTCATTGGATATTGCAACTCTGTTCATACTTTATATGACAGAGGTTTTCAGGAAATGTATGGGAGATATATATGAATATATTTATATATCGGGACTTAATGAAGTATCTCGTAACTTCATTATTTATAATGATATTCAAAGATTGAATCTATTCAAATCTTGTCTTGTAGTCTCATCTATGTGATGAACCTTTGAAACTGATTATAACTTGAACGGTGGTAGTTCAAGTAGTATTGGGAAAGATATAAATATATTGGGGTGTTTGGTAACCTCATCTTTTAAACTTATATCTAATTAATAATGTCTTATGAATGAAAAAGATTTTCAGAAAAACGTTGAGACAAGGTTAGATATATGAGATCACCTTGCAACGATATTTTTTTATACAGTTATACACTGGGACTTTGTGTATATTATGCATGGAAGAGGACTTCCAATATTTTGAAAAGTATATATGTATATATACTGAATATTTTGTGACTTCATCGCATTAAGATATCAAACTTGGTTCATTTCTTTTGACCAAGACTTTCATGAGTATTATGAGTAAGCTCATATATTGTAAATCATTATACATATTATTTTGGTGGGCTTGCTGCTCACCCTTGCTTTATTTCTTCATCACACAACAACAGTTAGGAAAGATGGCCAGACTCCAGCAGACCCAGCGCAAGCGCGTGGGAAGCGTCCCGCGTCTTCCCGTTGATGTTGTAGCTGCTATAGCTGCAGAGGTAGATCTATTGTAGATCAGACCATCTACTTTTGAGAATCAATTATGTATAATTATAACTTGTGGCAGATAATGGCAATTAACTGTAAATTTATCAAGTAATCATTTTGGGTTGTAATAACTTTTAAATTGTGGATTCAAAGACTTGTACTTATTTAAATTTCATCTCTGAGACTATAACGGGTTGTGGTGTGTGTTAGTGTGGGGTCACAGCATAAGGTTATTTATTATTAATTAAGTGAAGTGATATTGTGGAAAGAAAGACCGTGACGACCCGGATCCCCGACCCCGGATCTGGGGGTGTTACAAAATGATCTCATCACAAAATTCTTGAACTCAGTTCCATTGTCACTCCTGATTCTTCTTACTTTAAAATCAGAATGATTGTTAACTTGCCTTATGTGATTGATGATGATTTCACTAGCTTCATCTTTAGACTTTAGGAAATATGTCCAAGAGAACTTTGAGAAATCATCCACAATTACTAGGAAAAATCTTTTCCTTGAGATGGACAACACATTGACTGGTCCAAATAAATCCATGTGTAGCAATTTCAAAGGTTCTTCAATTGTTGAATCAAGCTTCATTCTGAATGATGCTTTGATCTGCTTTCCCTTTTGGCAGGCATCACACAATCCATCCTTAGAAAACTCCACTTGAGGAATGCCTCTAACCAGTTCTTTCTTGACAAGCTCATTCATGGTCTTGAAGTTTAGATGGGACAGCTTCGTGTGCCATAGCCAACTTTCATCTTGACTTGCTTTACTGAGAAGACAAGTGACAAATTCTGCATTAAATGAGTTGAAGTCAGCTAAATACACATTTTCTTTTCTCACTCCAGTGAGAACCACTTTGTTGTTTCTTTTGTTTGTCACAACACAGGCTTCTGAATTGAAGGTTATTAAATTGCCTTTATCACAAAGTCGGGTGATACTCAACAAATTGTGCTTGAGACCATCCATCAAGGCAACCTCTTCAATGATGACATTGTCTTTTGAAATCAAGCCATATCCCACAGTATAACCCTTGTTGTCATCTCCAAAAGTAATACTTGGGCCAGCTCTTTCCTTGAACTCTGTGAGCAGGGTAGAATCTCCAGTCATGTGCCTTGAGCAACCACTATCCAGGTACCAAAGATTCTCTCTGTTTCCCTGCATACATCAAAACCAAATCAAGTTGATTTTGGTACCCAAGTTTCCTTGGGTCTTGCCTTGTTAGCTTTCTTCTTTGGTTTCTTAGGTTTAATTTCATTTGACTTGGGAATTTCTGATTCATCCTTAGTCATTTGAGTTTGACCTTTGAAACCAGTCATTAGAACAGAATTATCATGCACATTTTGATTAACAGGAAAAGGCATGCTATTTGCATACATGTTATTCCAGTAAGGCATGCTAAATGTCATTTGTGGCATACTAAATGCAGCATAATAAGGATTAGGTGCAAATGGCATATTAGCAAATTGTGCATGCATATTCTGAGTAGACATAGCATTCATAGGCATGGTAAGCATAACATTCATGTTAGAAAAAGAGGGAGGCACAGACAAAGGAGTAGGCATGGAAAGTTTGTAATTAACAGACAGATGATTAACACTACCACACTTAACACAGATTTTTCTTGGAGCATATTTATCAGGTGTTTCTTTGGACTGTTTTTGTGCATAGCATTAGGACCCGAGAACCCCCTGCTAGATTATGACCACTGCCATTTTTAGATAGCTCATGTTACGAGCTTCGTTTTGATATGTAGTTCGTTCGATTCCGATGCACGGTTTAGGAGAAACGACCGTTTCAAGTAACGGCGTTTCGCGAACGAAACTTTTCCCCTCGCCTTACTTTGAAACATAGGTTAAAGACCAAAAAGGGTTAATTAATGTATGAAACATTTATGGTAAGTGTGTTAGGCAGTTGGTAAGACACTCGCGAAGGAATCGCTTTAAAACTCGTAAAGGTTAAATTATTAAAAATGGTGGAGCTGAGGGTACCCGAGTGACTTAAGCGAATCAGTGAGCGCAAAACAAGCGTTAGAGTCTAAGTTAGTTAAAGTATAGATTTACAAGTGATTTTGGTTTAATTCCAACTTACTTGTTGTTTATAGGTTACCAGACTCATCCCGAGCCTTTTATCACCCCAAGTCGCTCAGGCAAGTTTTCTACCCGTTATAACTGTTGTGGTGATGAATATATGTATTTGCATTATCTGGTGATAGATGCATGTTGGTTAATTAGCAAATGTTGTTATATATTGAAGCATGCTGCTATGGTATATATATATGCATGCCTGTTTCGCATTCTTTTCATATATATATCTGTTGATTCAGTTGATAATACCTATGCTAGAGGATAGCGGTAATTTGCATATACCCTTAGTACAGGGACCCAAAGGTGAAAATATTTCTAAAACCGGGAGTCGAGGATCCCGAGTAGATTTTATATATATGGATATAAATATATATATATTTATACTTATATATATATATGGTCATAGTTTTCAAAACTATTAATCGAATAATGTTTATTCGATAACTTTAACTTTATTTTATTATTGAATATTATTTTGAATATTCATCCGAGGACTTATGACTCCTTTATTTTATTATTGAATATTATTTCGAATATTCATTCGAGGGCTTATGACTCCTTTTATTTTATTTAATGAATATTATTACGAATATTCATTCGAGGGCTTATGACTTCTTTATTTTATTAAATGAATATTATTTTGAATATTCATTCGAGGACTTATGACTCCTTTTATTTTATTATTTGAATATTATTTGAATATTCATTCGAGGGCTTATGACTCCTTTATATTATTTATTGAATATTATTTGAATATTAATTCGAGGGCTTATGACTCAGTTTATATTATTTAATGAATATTATTTGAATATTCATTTGAGGATCTATGACTCCGATTATTTGCTGAGATATATTCTTTATTTTATTAAAGAATAAGGTGTCGATAATCAAACTTATCTTTGATTATTCAAATAAAGATAGTACTTTCGTATAAGTATATCTTTGGTTATTTAATACTCGTTTCAAGTATAAGTTTTAATACTTTTACTTCAATTATTTTTATAAAGATTATTCTTTATGGGAATATTATTTAAATAATAATATTCAGTTATTTTCTAAATATTCTGAGGACTGATTTACTTCATTAAATCAGCTTTACTCCAAACACTCTATAAAGTGTTTTCGAGTCTTCAAAATGATTTTTAAAAGATAAAGCGGATCCCAAAACTCATTTTTTTATATTTAAGATCTTCCTTTTAAGGGGATTTAAATACTCGCTCAAAACCTGAGGGATCCGGCTCTGTGGTGTGTTTTATATTCGCAACAAGGTTGCTGTTTTGATAAATGAATTGATTACTTACCTAACACTCGGGAAGTAAAATTCTTGGAACAAGTTAATCCATTAACAGGCATCGCCTGGGAAATATCGGTGAGTTCTCCTTTCCAAATAGATACGACTTCTTGGTGGAGCCGTATCAACAAGTTTCTACTTGGGGAAAGTGGGGACGAGCTTTACGTTTCAGAGTCATGGATTTCATCTGAACTAGGAGTGGCATAAGTGGCCGAGTAGCGCCGGCCCAGCCTTATTATATTGGCCCAAATGGCCTGGAAGTTCCGCTAAGGCGGTCCATTCCTTAGGAGTTCAGTGTTCGGTTGACAAGTAAATCCGACAGGTTCTCCTCTACATGTAGAAAATGGTGGGGTTGTACTACTACGACTGATCATCGTAAGTGGTCTTCCTGGCGCGGCAAACTCCCGTAATGAGTTCATCATCCAATTGGATAATTTCTGCAACACTACCCAGAGCACTTCGATAGAAAGGCTACGGTTGGGCGATTGTTGAGTGTTGGCAGGGTCAAGTTTTCAAAATGATGTTTACATCAAATGAAGTATCTCGTAACTTCATTTTATTTTGATAATATTTTAAAGATTTAATCTATTCAAATCTTGCCTTATAGTCTCATCTATGTGATGAACTTTTGAAGCTAATTATAACTTGAATGGTGGTAGTTCAAGTAGTATTTGGAAAAAGATATAAGTATATTGGAGTATCTTGTAACTTCATCTTTTAAACTTATATCTAGTAAATGATTATCTTATGTATGACAAAGATTTTCAGAAAAACGTTGAGACAAGGTTAGATATATTAGATCACCTTGCAACGATATTTTTATACAGTTATAAACTGGAACGTTGTGTATATTATGCATGGAAGAGGACTTCCAATATTTTGAAAAGTATATATGTATATATATATATATACTGAATATTTTGCGACTTCATCGCATTAAGATATCAACTTGGTTCATTTCTTTTGACCAAGACTTTCATGAGTACTATGAGAAGGCTCATATATTGTTAATCATTATATATATTATTTTGGTGGGCTTGCTTCTCACCCTTGCTTTCTTCTTTCATCACACAACGTCAGATAGACAAGATGAACCGGACCAAGCTTCCGATTCGCAAGAGGTTAGGAGACGTTCCGCAGTTTTCTAGAAGCACTGATGCCGCCATAGCTGAGGTAGGAACTACCAATAGGCTAGGCTTTCAACTTTTGATGTATCAGATTATGTATATTTATGAATTGTAATAATGGCAAAGAAATGTAAATTTATTCAGAAACCTGTTTAAGGTGTATTGGCATATAATTGTGGAATAAAACGACTTGTGATTATTTTTGGATATTCATCTCTGAGACTATAACTTGTGGTGTGTGTGTTTATTGTGGGGTCACAGTACAAAGTAGTTGATTATTTATTAAGATTGGGTGTTGTTAAGGGAAATGGAACTCGTGACGACCCGGATCCCCGACCCCGGATCTGGGGGTGTTACAGAAATGGTATCAGAGCTAAGCGTTATAAACCTCAGAGATGATGGGATGTTAAGATAATAAGTTCACTAAGATAATAAAAACTCTTGCCAAGTTCATAGTCGGGCTACCTAATGTAGCACTGACAGATAAAACCCTTACGGGAACCCTTATTAGTATCGTGATAGTAACATAGTTCGTTCTCGTATAGGGCAGCGGAGCACCGAACCTTGAGGTTCAGGAGCATCAATATGAGGATGTTTTATTACAAGTTGGAGATCAAATTGTGAATCCGATGGAGTACCCTAATGAGGGACCGGATGAGGTTCAGATAGAGAATGTTGCGGTTGAGGATGTTATTCCGGAAAGGATTGTGGCTGAGGAGGATCTCATGGAGGATCCTGATGAGAATGAAGAGAGGACCGCTGAGGAACTGATGACCGTAGTCAGGGCGACTACCAGAGCAAGAATGGCCGCGATGGTGGCACTAGAGGATGAAGAGTTACCAAGGGCACAAAGGTTAATAAGGGCAGAAGGAGTGGGGCCTTCCACGACCCCAATTATACCAGTATCAGACCCTCTTCCAGAGGCTCCTGTAGACATCCATGAGGTTCCACCAATTCCTGTCCCATCCCCTGTACAGAGCCCAGCACATACTGAGGAAATGCCACCTTTATCCCCTGAACCATTATCACCTGATACCGTGCTTGGTTATCCATTTGGATCTCCTGGGTCTGCACCACCCGCACCCCATGGACTGCTAGATGCTACCACTCAGGCTTCTCTTATCGCCAATTATTATATGACTTTGGGTGGCCTGTCTGAGGCCCGTAATGTTAGGAGTGATCTGTTGGATCGACTTACTGCACCAAGGATTGAGGGCGGGATACTTCCGGCAGGATTAGCGTATAGCATGGAAAGGATTGAGGCTACCACCCGTGTTACAGCTAGAGGCCATCTTGTGGGTCAGGTCGATCCGGCTCTACTTGCGACTATCTTAGACCTCATCACCTCTGTGATGGAGCAGGTTAGGGATGTCGTGCGTGCTCGCATCTCTTAATCCATGGTAGTGTGTAGAGCCAGAGCAATCAAACAAGGGTTTCATGTAGCACCGCTTTTGGAGGATTAGCCTAAGTTATGAATGATTAGTTTTAATAATGAGATGACTATCTACGGTAGTACTTTTGGGATAGGAGCGATAAGTTCAAATGATGTAACCCTCTGTAATATGTTCAGCTGTTGTACCCTCGAACAAATGGTTATGTATATATTCGTTAATTTTAGTTCAGGTCAGTTTGTTTGTGATAAATCACATTGTTAATTGCTCTATTAACACTTAAGAGAGTGTCATGAAGTTTATCGAACTTAAGAATTCATGATTTGCAATCGTGCAAGGACTAAACGAAGGGGAAGACTTAAGCAAAGTAAGTAAGACAAATATCCGGAGATTCTCAAAATTTTCCAAGTAATATGCCCCCACAAGGAAAAAGATTAAGGGCAAACCTGGAACGTGATAATCAGGGAGGTTGCAATTAAGATATAAAGAACCCGGAATATAATAAAGTGGAAAATGAAGATTTTAAATTAAAAGATGACTCCAATTATGGGGAGTAGGAAGAAATATTTAGACTAAGAAAGCAAAAGTCGAGCGAGATAAGGAGACCCGAGACGGTACTCCTATACAGAAATTCATGAACCTGTCTAAACATAACTTATATTTTATTCCCAACCACCACCTTGAGGAAACAATGTGGTGTGAAATTCTTTCATGACCTTTAAATCGCTAAGCTCTCAGAGTTCCAAGGAACAGGCTGACCCAGCCGAGGCAAGAACCTGGCTAAAGGAAATATAGGAATCATTTGAGATTCAAAATGATTGATGAACCACCAAAGACCGTTTTTGTCACTTACCCTCCTAAGAGAGAGACCACCCGTTGGTGAAAGACCAAGAAAGGCACGGAGCCAGAGGTTAGAATAAACTGATTTAAGTCCAGTCAATTGTTTTCGGGAAAGTAATTCCCAAAGATAAGGAGATAGTGTAAAAGCTTTAGAGCCAGAACAAAGGCAGACAAGTATGATAAATTATGAATCTAAGTTGTAAAAGTTGTCAAGATTCGTTCTGAGGACACGAATCCAGAATGACGGGATGTTTGAAATCAATGCTTATATTGTGATTGGTTTGTGAAATAATGATAAGAGAAAGGAAAATAAAAAGAAACTGAAGTGGAAAGGAATATAAAGGCAATAGAGTTTGAGGAATGATAAGGGAGTTGGGTATGAGGAAACCCTAAAGACTCATAGCAATAGAAATAGAAAAGTATGTAATCGTCAGGATGATGATCCACCATGAGTTAAAATTGATGGTTGAAGGCATAAGAGATACATATATTGTACCCCCTTTAAGTTGGGAGGATTCGAGGAAACCTTGAGATAGTTCGAAGGATAAATATTGAGACACGGATAGACTTAAGAGACAAGAAAGTAAGAAATCAGGAAAAATTGGATGAAGGAAGTGACCTTCAATAATGTGAAATGTAAGACCGGTGGCTCGATACCCAGAAAGGGAGACGCCAGGTATGGGAGGTATCCCAACATTGAGGTGACTGTTGAGATAAACAACAAAAGTAAATAAGGAATTATTAAGAAGAAGTTCACGTTGAACATGACCAATATCTTCCAGAACATCCATGTTATCATTACCAAATCAGGAAAGAAAAGCGGATGACCATTGTTATCTTTTGGAGGCCATATGGATTGACCTCAATTTGAATAAGGATGCTATTATGAAGTTAGGTATAGACTATCGAGGTGGGAATGATGAATAAGATAATCTATCAAGGATATATGACTTGATTTATCCATGAAAGGATGCAGGTACCTTTTAAAGGTGGAATTAAGGATAGAACATTGGTAACTTAAAATGAATCCTAGGGGACTGCATAAAGGTTGGCATGTCACCCTTAATAGGGACAGTATGAGTTTTGACAGTATGATTGGGAAAGGGTTAAGGTAACAACAACCTTTAAGAATCAGTGGAGAAATTTTTCAGAAGAATATAGACAATGGTTCTAGTATTAGTAAATGGTATTGTGATATGCCCTGTATCTAGGGAATACAGGAGGAACGATTGAAGGATAACCTTAGAGGTTTTACAAGGAGAAAGGTAATATTCAAAATTCTCAAGAATAGAAATGTTGATAAAGGAAATATGACGTAATTATAATGTTGCCAAGTGAGGCACGTGCTAAACCACGAGAAAGTATGGATCGAACCAGTAATGGTCGAAATTGTTCAGGGCAATTAGGACTTAAGATAAAAGATGTTCTAATTATGATTGAGCGTCAGTCATGACAGTGATTAACCTCTAAAGACTGAGGCAATAACTTATGGAAAAATGGTGATTTTTTTTTTACTCATCAGATTTTAAGGAAAACATCTTCACATAAGCTGTGATTGAAATAAGGTAGAAAATTTATTTGGAGGTGGTTAAAATGACATTGACTGTAAGGAAATTTTACTATCAGGAAAGGCTAAAGAGGTGGTCGACACTTTAAAGGTAAGAGGATAATTATAGGCGCTTGTGCCAAAAGAATACAGTGATGATGGTTAAAACTGTGAAGGTTGTATTATGGTTTGGAAGATTGACATTCCTCCTGATGACTGTGCAATACCCAACCGTAATAGTAGTTGGTAAAGGTTTAATTCGTGTAATCGCCATGAACGGGCTATCTATCTTAAAAGGTCCTATCTTGAGATAAGCCAGAACCATGTTTCAAAAAGGACTAGATGAACCCTTGAGTTAATTCTTCTATTTAGGGCGTATGATTAAGAATGGTATTAACCTGCTATCGTTGCTTCGATTGAAACTCTTCTGCACTTTTATCTGCTTCATGTCATGTATGTATGTCAGGATCAGGAGTGTTCTTCATGAATCAGGAATGGTGATTATGTTACCTCCTTAGAATGATTTGATAGGACATGGATAGACTCCGTATGGTTAGCTATTAAGACTTCATGGAAAATGAATGACTACAGTAGGTCAGTGGTGGACCATAGTAAGGCAGCAATGATTCTGCGAGTAATGAGCTGATTACAACCGTGAGAGTTGTATTGGAATGGGTGTTGAGATTGAGTACCACTAATCGGGTCGTGGTAGTGTATAAGTTATCATTGATAGACTAATTAAGTAGAGTATCTACCTAGTGAATAATTATTCTTTCTTATCAATAGAGAGTCGTATTATTATACGAGGAAGGTTGCGGTGCAAGCATAGAATTCTAGTAACGATGATGTATAGAATGAGATCCCAGATTCGATTTTCGATGTCGAGGGAGTTTCAAAGGTGATTATGTATAAGCTCGAGGAAGAGTGTGGGTCCATAGAATGATGGACGGGATAGCGAAAATATTTAGGCACATGAAATGCGATGCTATAATACTTGATGTTGATATAAATACATATATGTTTTGTTCTTCTATGACAAACCTCTATAGTTCAGAGGTAGATTCCAAGCCAGATATTTTATGGCAATAAAATTTTTTTATGAATATACAATTCTCTTCAATTCGTTCTTTTCTCTTCTTTTCATTTCATGTAAGCTGAGAAGAACAACCCTTCCAGAATGGGAGGTATTGCCGAATGACTATCTATCTGTGTGATAGAAGCCGAGTAGGATACCAGCTATTGTTTAATTGCTTGTCAAGTACTAAAGGCTGGCCACCTTCTGTACTAACTATGCGATATAACAAGTGTTCATGATCATAGTGATCTCTCAACAAATTCCTTTACTTCTATTTGATTGATCAAATTTTGGAAAATAGAAACAACTGAAAAAGGAGTAATAAAGTGGTGGTAGTATGCGGAATGGGAACACATTCGTGATACTAAGGTTGACGTGGTTATTAAAAGGTTATAGAATGCTAACGAGCAAAAGTATAACCAGTATAATATTAGGAAGGGAAGGTAGTAGCGATTACGAACTGGAAAAGAATGGGTATTGAGAAGCAGAAGCTCTAATGCTAAAAGCAATAATGAGAGTCTGTGCAATAGACTTGAAAGAATTTGGAATGATCACTTAATTCGGATTGAGTTATCTTACGACAATAGATCATATGTCATTATCGAGATGTCGCCTTATGAGATCCTTGAGGGAAGACAATGTCGATCTCCCTTATGTTAGGATGAAGTTGTAGAGCGCAAGATGCTCGGACCCGCAGTAGTCCAAAGGACCAAGGATATGATAGATCTAATCAGAGGACGACTGGTAGTAGCCCAAGATGGACATGATAAGTATGTTGATTTGACACGAAAGGATAAAGAGTATGAAATAGGGGACCTAGTAATGTTATAGGTATCCCTTAGAAAGGATTGATGAGGTTCGGAAAGAAAGGAAAGCTAAGTCTACAATTTGTTGGACCCTTGGATATATTAAGACGTTTGGGAAGTTAGCATATGAGCTAGCCCTAACCCCGAACATGTAGCAGGTCGTAACGTGTTTCACGTATCAATGTTAAGGAAGTGTAATTCAGATGCCAGATAAATAGAGGCATATGAGCGCATAGATATGCGACCCGACGTAACCTATATGGAGCAACCAGGAAGGGTTATAGAGTGAAAAGGAACAAGTGCTTAGGAGAAGGATTATCAAACTAGGCAGAGTTTGGTGGTAGAACCACAATGTGGGAAAATTGACTCGAGAGTTAGAAAGTGTAATGCTAAGAAAGTATCCCCATTTGTTTTCTATCTGATTCCGGGACGGAATCCTTTTAAGGAGGGGAGACTGTAATAACCCCAATTTTTGAGAAATTTTGAAACCCTTATGAATAGTGTTTTTGCTGAACGAGAAAACTTTTCATGCCACACTATGTAGGGGTTCTGTTATGGATATTCTGAGATTTTATTAGTACTCTATATGGTATATAAGTGTATGTAAAGATCGTCAGAATCCAATTCCGAACACTTTGATTTTTCCCGGAAATCCACAAGATACGGAGAGAATTGAGTATAAGGTAACAGGATAAAAAGGATTTAAATTAAAGGATTATAAGAGAGGATCATAGAAGGAATACAATATATTGAGAAAGGTTAAGGGAACCTAAGTAATAAGATCCCGGGTATGATCCCTCAAACGATAAACGAGAACGAAAGATAAGCGAACCGTAAAACAAATAAGTGACCAAGAGACAAGCTTGTACAAGAAGCCAGGGATTGTGACATCATCAAACCACAAGGTGTGGACAAGTGGGAGCATTATGACATGTGCAAGGTGACACAAGCATGACATGGGAAGGAAGGAGGTGTGGTGGCTTTTTAACCACACAAATTCAAGGGCAACAAGGTAATTAACTAAATCAAACACAAACAACAAGCCAACCAAGCCAAGCAAAATCATTTTCATCAAAATCAAAAAGAAACCAAGGCATGGTTCATCATGCTCTCGGCTTTTTACTATTGCAAATGGGCAAGAATTCAAAAACTCAAGATCCAATCCTCCTAAATTGGTGAGTTAATTCCCTAATAATCTTCATGCTTAGTTAGGGCTATATCATGAGTTTAAGCCATTAATTCCTTCTCAATCTTCTTCATTTAATCAAAGAAGAAGACTATGAATAGTGTTTTCAAGTTTTTAACTTGAAGTTTTTCTTATTTTTCTTGAAGATCCAAGCTTTCCTAAGACTTCTCAAAGCTTCTTAAGGCTTCCTAGCTCCTCCCACCACTTCAAGGAAGGTATACCATCTCCAAACCCTAGATTCCTATAAATTATAAGATGATTTTGATTAGTAGGATGATATTGTAGCTTGTTGTTGTGATTAGAGTTTGGGATTGAAATGGTAGTGAAATGGAATGGTAAATGTTGAGGTTTTGATGAAAAGAACTTAAGTATGATTAAAGTTAAGCTTAGGCATAAGTATGAATGATTAAATTGAATTGGTTGGGGTTGTTATGATGTGATGAGGATGGATGTTGGCTGTATGTTGGATTTGAGGTTGATTTGGAATGGTTTTGAATGGTTTAAAATATTGGAAATCGCGTAAACATAGCCATCGTAACGTCCGATTTTCTTTGGACTGTTTTTGTGCATAGAATTAGGACCCGAGAACCCCCTGCTAGATTATGACCACTGCCATGTTTAGATAGCTCATGTTACGAGCTTCGTTTTGATATGTAGTTCGTTCGATTCCGATGCACGGTTTAGGAGAAACGACCGTTTCAAGTAACGGCGTTTCGCGAACGAAACTTTTCCCCTCGCCTTACTTTGAAACATAGGTTAAAGACCAAAAAGGGTTAATTAATGTATGAAACATTTATGGTAAGTGTGTTAGGCAGTTGGTAAGACACTCGCGAAGGAATCGCTTTAAAACTCGTAAAGGTTAAATTATTAAAAATGGTGGAGCCGAGGGTACCCGAGTGACTTAAGCGAATCAGTGAGCGCAAAACAAGCGTTAGAGTCTAAGTTAGTTAAAGTATAGATTTACAAGTGATTTTGGTTTAATTCCAACTTACTTGTTGTTTATAGGTTACCAGACTCATCCCGAGCCTTTTATCACCCCAAGTCGCTCAGGCAAGTTTTCTACCCGTTATAACTGTTGTGGTGATGAATATATGTATTTGCATTATCTGGTGATAGATGCATGTTGGTTAATTAGCAAATGTTGTTATATATTGAAGCATGCTGCTATGGTATATATATATGCATGCCTGTTTCGCATTCTTTTCATATATATATCTGTTGATTCAGTTGATAATACCTATGCTAGAGGATAGCGGTAATTTGCATATACCCTTAGTACAGGGACCCAAAGGTGAAAATATTTCTAAAACCGGGAGTCGAGGATCCCGAGTAGATTTTGTATATATGGATATAAATATATATATATTTATACTTATATATATATATATGGTCATAGTTTTCAAAACTATTAATCGAATAAGGTTTATTCGATAACTTTAACTTTATTTTATTATTGAATATTATTTTGAATATTCATCCGAGGACTTATGACTCCTTTATTTTATTATTGAATATTATTTCGAATATTCATTCGAGGGCTTATGACTCCTTTTATTTTATTTAATGAATATTATTACGAATATTCATTCGAGGGCTTATGACTTCTTTATTTTATTAAATGAATATTATTTTGAATATTCATTCGAGGACTTATGACTCCTTTTATTTTATTATTTGAATATTATTTGAATATTCATTCGAGGGCTTATGACTCCTTTATATTATTTATTGAATATTATTTGAATATTCATTCGAGGGCTTATGACTCAGTTTATATTATTTAATGAATATTATTTGAATATTCATTTGAGGATCTATGACTCCGATTATTTAATGAGATATATTCTTTATTTTATTAAAGAATAAGGTGTCGATAATCAAACTTATCTTTGATTATTCAAATAAAGATAGTACTTTCGTATAAGTATATCTTTGGTTATTTAATACTCGTTTCAAGTATAAGTTTTAATACTTTTACTTCAATTATTTTTATAAAGATTATTCTTTATGAGAATATTATTTAAATAATAATATTCAGTTATTTTCTAAATATTCTGAGGACTGATTTACTTCATTAAATCAGCTTTACTCCAAACACTCTATAAAGTGTTTTCGAGTCTTCAAAATGATTTTTAAAAGATAAAGCGGATCCCAAAACTCATTTTTTTATATTTAAGATCTTCCTTTTAAGGGGATTTAAATACTCGCTCAAAACCTGAGGGATCCGGCTCTGTGGTGTGTTTTATATTCGCAACAAGGTTGCTGTTTTGATAAATGAATTGATTACTTACCCAACACTCGGGAAGTAAAATTCTTGGAACAAGTTAATCCATTAACAGGCATCGCCTGGGAAATATCGGTGAGTTCTCCTTTCCAAATAGATACGACTTCTTGGTGGAGCCGTATCAACAAGTTTCTACTTGGGGAAAGTGGGGACGAGCTTTACGTTTCAGAGTCATGGATTTCATCTGAACTAGGAGTGGCATAAGTGGCCGAGTAGCGCCGGCCCAGCCTTATTATATTGGCCCAAATGGCCTGGAAGTTCCGCTAAGGCGGTCCATTCCTTAGGAGTTCAGTGTTCGGTTGACAAGTAAATCCGACAGGTTCTCCTCTACATGTAGAAAATGGTGGGGTTGTACTACTACGACTGATCATCGTAAGTGGTCTTCCTGGCGCGGCAAACTCCCGTAATGAGTTCATCATCCAATTGGATAATTTCTGCAACACTACCCAGAGCACTTCGATAGAAAGGCTACGGTTGGGCGATTGTTGAGTGTTGGCAGGGTCAAGTTTTCAAAATGATGTTTACATCAAATGAAGTATCTCGTAACTTCATTTTATTTTGATAATATTTTAAAGATTTAATCTATTCAAATCTTGCCTTATAGTCTCATCTATGTGATGAACTTTTGAAGCTAATTATAACTTGAATGGTGGTAGTTCAAGTAGTATTTGGAAAAAGATATAAGTATATTGGAGTATCTTGTAACTTCATCTTTTAAACTTATATCTAGTAAATGATTATCTTATGTATGACAAAGATTTTCAGAAAAATGTTGAGACAAGGTTAGATATATTAGATCACCTTGCAACGATATTTTTATACAGTTATAAACTGGAACGTTGTGTATATTATGCATGGAAGAGGACTTCCAATATTTTGAAAAGTATATATGTATATATATATATATACTGAATATTTTGCGACTTCATCGCATTAAGATATCAACTTGGTTCATTTCTTTTGACCAAGACTTTCATGAGTACTATGAGAAGGCTCATATATTGTTAATCATTATACATATTATTTTGGTGGGCTTGCTGCTCACCCTTGCTTTCTTCTTTCATCACACAACGTCAGATAGACAAGATGAACCGGACCAAGCTTCCGATTCGCAAGAGGTTAGGAGACGTTTCGCAGTTTTCTAGAAGCACTGATGCCGCCATAGCTGAGGTAGGAACTACCAATAGGCTAGGCTTTCAACTTTTGATGTATCAGATTATGTATATTTATGAATTGTAATAATGGCAAAGAAATGTAAATTTATTCAGAAACCTGTTTAAGGTGTATTGGCATATAATTGTGGAATAAAATGACTTGTGATTATTTTTGGATATTCATCTCTGAGACTATAACTTGTGGTGTGTGTGTTTATTGTGGGGTCACAGTACAAAGTAGTTGATTATTTATTAAGATTGGGTGTTGTTAAGGGAAATGGAACTCGTGACGACCCGGATCCCCGACCCCGGATCTGGGGGTGTTACACAGAATAACAAGACATCTTATATTTACAATTAATCAGCCTATTTTTCATATCTATTAGTAGTCAACATGACTCATATACTCCTACAGAATCTATACAAAGTTGTCTGCAGAAATGTGCTACAATACTTATTATTACATAAGCTACTCACTCGATGGATATCAAATCATCATCCGTCGGGACTATATTAAATCATCCGTCGGGACTATATTTAATCATCCGTCGAGTGCTACAAAATCCACTAAGTTAAATCTACTAAGATGTTTTATTTAATTTATCATCAAGTTCACAATATATTCTTAACATCTTCTTCCTTCTTATTTCAGCTGGAGGACGCGTCTTCTTCTTCTCCTTTCCATCTATTCAAAGTTCTCAACAAGCGTATTGGAATCTATTCTCCTCCTCCAGTTTCTTTCATTTCCGAATTACCTGAACATCATAGGACAGAATCCTTCCTTGAAGCGGAATCCCGTGCTTTTGAATCCTTGAAGTCAAAAACCTCAATTATGGCAAGTTCAAGCTCTTAATCAATGGATAATGTTCCCCTTAGTGTAAGACTTGGAAAGAAACGTAAAAGGACTTCCCAAACCGCCTGTAGTCAAGCAATCGAAAATTGGACTGATGATGAGGTCATCCCTTCATCTAACAAGTCTCAAAAACATAAAGTCATCTCAGACAAGGGCGCGTCCACGCCTGCTCAGGAGGCATCTCCTGCTCAAGACGCGTCTCCTATTCAGGACGCGCCCTCTCCCCATAGTGAGGGTGAATTTGAGGAAAGAGCACGTGAGCCTGGCAAATACCCCATTTCTCCTCAATAGTCCATCTCTCCACTGGAACATTTGGAGCCAAGCGACGTAGAGCTTGATTTTGACTGAAAAGAACTTGAAGATCTCCCTGAGATAGAAAAGAATGTCTGGAGGAAGAAAGAACACAAATTAGCCTGTGTTGGGATGAAATCCACTGCAACAGACCTAGAGATTGGGTGGACCATGAAGTATTACGACATGGAGGGAATCTGGGCGCGTCCTCTCAGGATGATGAGGCCCCATATCTTTAACGTGGAAAATCTGAGGATCCCCAGAATGGTCTTAACTCCAAAACTTACTTCTCTGGGTGTGGGCGCGCCCTTGCATCCTTACATCAAGAACATTTTAAAATGGTATGACGTTGCTCCAGTTCAATTATCTCCAAACTCATACAAGCTAGCATGGGCTTTGTATATCATGTACCACAACCTTAGGTTGGGCGCGCCCTCCATGAAGGAGTTTAGCTTCTTCTTCAGCATCAGGAAGTCCATCCATGGATACCACTTTTTTGTCGTCAACAAGTGGTTAAACAACAAAGGCTTCAATGAAGGCAAGGTAAGCCGTGAGAGGGACTGGAAAGAACCTTTCTTCTACATCTATAATGTCAAGAGAGCCCGGGTTCGCTTCAACTTAAAACCAAGTAAGTGATTTTCCCTATAGCGTGTCCTATTAACCAGGACGCGTCCTCCCCTTTACCAAATTTTTACCTTTTTCTTCCCTTGATAAATCCTCATCTTTCTTCCTTAGATAAAAGAACCCAAAAAGAATTAACAGGAAAAAGAAAGAAGAGAGCAGAGAAGGTGCTCAAGTACGCTGAGGAATATTTCAACCTTAAAGACATGATCACAGAGGCCAACCTTAAGAAGATTGGGGCTCTATCTGCAAGGGTTGGTTCTATCTGCAAATACCGTGACTTTTACAATAGAAAGCTTATCCTCACATCTTCTGAGAAGGCTAAAGGGCTCAATGCTACAGAGTTGGTCCAACTCGACATTAGCAGACAAGTGGATTTAGAACAAGGTAATATAGGACGCGTCATTGGATTAAGACGCGTTAAAGTTCTTTCTTAATTCTAATTTATCTTATGTTTCCCAAATTCCATTGGACGTGTCTTGATTATCAGGACACACCCTCTAGTGTTCCCCCAGGACGCGTCTTAAGCTCCACTTTTTAACCAAAGTTATAATACTTGTCATTCTCCCTACACATGATACAACTTGTAATGTATCACCCATGCATTCTTAAATTCATAACGAACACTTGGTTGAATCCTTCATAATCCACGTATTTGGTATTAACGCGTCATCTTATCAGGGCGCGTCAACCTTGTGATATAAATAATTCTTGATGTGCACATAAAGCCAGTGTATCTTACTTATGTTTTCTAATTAGAAATATGCATGTATGTCATCTTTCATTTCACCATAAATCTATTAACTGTAGGGCGCGTCTACATTTCTGGGCGCATCCAGAGCTAATACTTCACATGTCTTTTTTAAGACATGACTTCTCTTCCAAAATGATTTGCTATTGGGGCCTCTAAGAAATTGAGAGCCAGGAAGCAAACTTCTGTTAAGCCATATCCAAAAATCAAAGATCCTTCACCTGCTGTAACTCCTTCCCCTCCCCTAAAGATCATTGATACTACCATGGTGAACATCTCTGACAAGGAGGACGCGCCTCCTAAACTTCAAAAGATGATTCCAGATGACCAATCCTTTGTTCTCAGATATCTGGGCGCGTCCTCATCTGGGACTTTTACTGAGGAGGAGGTAAGGGGCTGGACTTTTAGAACTGAGCAGCATACTGAGGAAGCTATGGTGAGGGCAGCAGCCGAGCTTCATATGCACGCAAGGCAGAATGCCAATATGGCTACCAGACTCAGGGAACGTCTTTCTGTCACTGATACTGCAAAGAGTCAAGCTGAAGACAAAATCAAAACTCTGTAAAAGAGCATTACTTTGCTCACAAAAGAAAAAGATGCTGAGATCCTTCAGCTAAAGCAAGACAAGGCGCGTCTTGAGGGTGAGAAGGCACAGCTTGAAGGCAATGTCACCTCTGTGGAGAAGGCTATGGAAAGCGTAGTCACCCTAAACTCCACCATGCAATTAGAGCTTGATACTCTGAATGATGACAGACTGCACGGCTGGAAAGAAGAGAAGAAGCTGGTATATCAAAATGGGTTTGCAGCTGGTTTTGAAGAGTGGTGCTCTGGGTTCATAGCAAATGACCCACAATACACTTTTTCCAAGTTTGATGAGGATACCCAAAAGTGGGTAAATGATTTCAGAATCAGGGCTGCAGACTCAATTAAGAACAAAAGGATCATCATAGGCCTGGAAGAGGATGACGCATCCCTGGCGCCTTCTCCAATTCAAACTCAGCCTCCACCTTCTTCCCCAAAAGACCAGGACAAGTCTCAGGACGCGCCCCCTACCTAGGACGAGTCTTATGTCTATTTATGAATTTTTTTATTTGAACTGTCTCAAGGGTGCAGGCCCTTTTAAGCCTTGCAAGTTGTAAACTTATGACTATTTCTGAATATTGCCGGTACTTTTTTAAGATTTTACACCTTGAATTATCTTCATGCATATTTTGCTTTCCTGATCATCTTGTTTTCTCATATTATGGGCGCGTCTTCAACTCAGGATGCGTCTCCCTTTGCTTACGATCGCCTATGCGCCTGATTTTTCCTTATATATACAAATCACATCGCTGTTATCCCCTTAACATTGTAAACTAAAAGATATCCTGCACGGGCGCATCCTCATATTTAGGAGGCGTCTACCTTATTTACTAATTTTATTCCGGTGCCATAGACTATTAACATCATGTAGGGCGCGTCCTGCCTTGCGGACGCGTCAAGATACGTTATGTTAATTTCTGTACTTTGGTTGTTTTAAATTTCCTGGATGGTATATTTTTCCCTTAGTATGATAACATGTTGTTATACTCTTTTCTATTCTTGCTATGCAACGCACAATATATGGGCGCGTCCTCATGCATGAACGCGTCAACCTTTAATTTTTGAAGATGAGTGTTTAAAAATAACCCGAAGTAATATGATGATTGACATCAGTATGGACGCGTCCTAGACCAGGACTTGTCCTCATTTTTAGTTATTTCATGGAATGCTAAAACTAAAGGTTTAGACAAAGAGGGCGCATTCTACCAAAAGGAGCATCAACCAAGATTATGCATACATTTGCTTTATATTGGATATAGAAGGAGTTGAAGATTAAAGATAGATTCATCTATGACAACAATGTAGAGGATGATAACTCAATATAGACAGGACTTGCAAATAATCTTATATCCATTGAAACCAGTACGAAGATAGAAGACTTGACATATACACAATGATCTGGAAAGCTACAGTGAAGAAGTCGTCAACAGAAGTTTGAAGGAAGTTCATTAATATGTTCATTCATCGAAGGAATAAGGTTGAAGATATTCGAAGTAGCAATCTGGATTGGTGTGAAGGTCATAAGGGTTTCAGTGAAGCTGATTTGATATGGTAGAAGACTTGACAGTGAATTGTATAGTCTATAGTATGAAGGCCTGAGAGTAGTCGTCTGTGAACCAAACCATTGCACTAGGCGTCAGTGATCCGTGAAAGGAAACTAAGTACTATCATTCGAAAGACTGTCAAGTGAGATTCGTATTCAAGAAAATTGTTCGAAGATTGAAGACGAAGCATAGAAGACAGGAAAACATCAAGTGGTATGACTTAGGGATTGCAGGAATCAAGTTTTAAGGAAGCAAAAGGTTTTAAGTACAAGCTAAAAAGGAATACAAGTCAACTTCCAAGAATGTTTGATCAAGCAACTAGCAAGGATGGAAATTTAACTAAGTAAAAGTCTTACTAGTCGACCAAGGAATATGAATCGACTAGTAGAAGTCAAAGAACATCTCACTAGTTGACCAAATGGCTCTACAAGTCGACTAGTAGGCTTTTTGAATGCTAGATTAAAAATATTCCAAGGCAATCATCACAAGTCGACTTCTAGTATGTATAAATCGACTTGTAAAAGGTTAAACAACCTACTAGTCGATTTTATACTCTAGCTAGTCGATTTTGACATTGTACTAGTCGACTATTCTCCTATACAAGTCGACTACTAGCTTCTTGCTTGCCTACTTGAATATTTTCTAAGGCATGGAAGTTATACAGGGAGAATTAGGTCGACTAGTAGCTTAATTCTTGAATTATCAAAGTACAGGAACTCATATCTACTTCTATAATTCGAGTACTGAAAATCAAGGCAACTTTAATTCGACTTGTGGATTTCGAAGACTGCACTTGTTCAGATCTATTTACTTGGACGAGAACTTACCACGTCTCCCAGTCTATTCACATACCTATATCTATCAGTTCAACAGTGAATTGAATAATGAATTACAATCAAAAACAGTAGCCTTGCTCTCGCTCTTTGGAGATTCGTTCTATAAAATCATCAATTTGCAAAGTGAAGTGCTGCTGAATTTTATACAGAATTCTAGTCTTACATAGGAGCACTCAAAAGCATTAAAGCCCTGTATTAATAGCTTGTATCCGATAGGTTTTATTGCGTTTTAGAGTGATAGCGATACACACATTTGATAAGTTATCTTTTGTAGTGTGTAGAGTTATTGTTGCCTTGTTTACGTTTGCAACAAAGTTTGTAAGCAACCCACTCGGAGATTTTTCTTAATAATATAAGATCAATCCTTTGAAGCTCTTGTGTTTGTGTTTGTTTTTCATAGTATCTTTATCCGCTGCAATTAGTTGATAAAAACGAATGATAATACATTCACCCCCCCTCTGTATTAACCTAGTGGACCTAATAATTGGTATCAGAGCTTGTTGATCGATATACGGATCAGATCCTTTAGGTTAGCAAGTTTTGTGTTGGATTTTGGTTGAACGGAGACTGGGATAGCTTCTGTTGATTGGTTGTGTTGTGTGACTGATTGGATAGTTGCAGTTTGAGACATCGTATTGCGAAAATTTTACAGATCTGTAAAAATTGAGTTCTCAAAAGATTGGCGGTCTTAAGGTTCCGAAATTCGATAAGGCAAACTACAATCTATGGAAGAAGTGGATGCTTCTTTATCTCAGAGCTTCAGATCATAGATATATTAAGGTCATCGAGAAAGGACCATTTGTATTTAAGATAGAGGATCCAAATGTTGCTGAGAAGAGAATTCCTAAGAATCCAGATGACTACACTGAGAATAATATTGAATTGGATAGTCTGGATGCCAAAGTGCAGCACTTGTTGATGGAATCCATGGATGATGACATGAGCCATCAAATTGTTATGTGTGAAAATTCTAAGCATATGTGGCAAACCATAGAGTTGTTAATGAAAGGAACGGAAGACGTCAGAGAAAACAAACTTGATATTCTGACTACCCAGTATGAGGCATTTAAATCTCTCCCAGGAGAAAATATAACTTCGGTCTTTGAAAGATTGAACAAGTTGATAAATGAACTAAGCATCTATGGGAAGAGATATGAACAGAAAGAGATAAACAGGAAGTTTATGTTGACATTGCCCACTCATCTCATAAGTAAAGGAGATTCAGTTCGTGAGCGCTTGGACTTCAAGACTATGTCTCTGGACAAGTTATATGGGAAGATGAAGACTCATGAAATGGAATTGGAACAGAAAAAGATTATATATGGAAGTGGTGCAGTGGACGTGATGAATGCTGAGTTACTGAAGACAACTGCTCTTGTAGCTAGTAAACACAAGGACTTGGACATAACTGCTGAAAAGCCAAAGACAAATGATCAAGTGCTTTGTGATGCTGAAGTTGATGATGGAAATCTCTCTGGAGACCCAAGGGATTATTATACAATGGAAGAGTTACAAGATATGAAGGATCCCACCATGGCCAACATGGCAGCTATATTTGGAAATCTGAGATTCAGGAGGAAACAAGCCTTCAGGGGATCTGGTAGCAGCAACAGGGGTCAGAAATCTCCATCATATTCAGACTCAGGCTACAAGACAGGGATGGTGGATAGAAAGAATGTCAAGTGTTTCAACTGTGGAGAAATGGGACAATTTGCCACTGAATGTAGAAGGAGTCAACTGGCAAGAGACAAAGGAAAGGCTTATCAAAGGAAAGATTCTGGAGGTTCGAAGAAGTATCCAGTGAAGTCTTACATAGCTGAGGGTAGAAGCTGGGATGATACTGATGATGAGGAAGAGCAGTTTGGAAATCTGGCACTCATGGTTGACACTCCACACTCTTCAAGACAGGTAATCCTTTGCTCCTACTCACCTCCATTTCATACTGAAAACCTATGTGAGAATGAACACTACCTTGCTTTTAGAAAGTCTATCACTATACCTGTTGCATCTTCATTTGATAGTATAAAAGTTGAATGCACTGAGAAAGCATGAATTGATAGATATAATTCCATAAATCTGAGCTATTATCACTGTATAGTCTCCTTGAAAAATGCTAATGGTACTGTAGGTGACTTGAAAGAAAAGGTAAAGAAACTACAGGAAGAACTTGATAAGTTAGTTCTTGAGAAAGTTAATGTTGAAGACATTAGGCAAAAACATCACTATCTAGAACTTAAGGCTAATAATCATGTTGAGACCATTGCTCAGAGAGATGAGAAGATAAAGGAATTAGAAGCTAAGTTACAAGCTTATGCCAATTCTGCTAATCTTGCGAAGGAACTCATATCTAGCCAAGTTGTAAGTGGTAAACTTGGAATTGGACTAGATTATGATGAGCTTAGAAAGTCAAGTAAGAAACGTGTGGTGGAAAATGAAAAGGTTGAAAAAGTAAATAATCCACCTGATACACCTCACGTTCTGAAAAAAGCTAAGAAACCTTTTTACAAGAAAGCATTTTCTGATCCCTTTGATGAGGATAGACTATTCATTGAACATGAGTTGCTTGTTGAGGACTTAAATGAATTAAAAGATAAAAAGGCAAAGGAACCTAGTAAGTCAGCTGACTCAGATAGTGAAACATCTAAGGCTGGACTAGGTTTTAGTTCCAAAACTAAAAGAAGCAGGAATAGAAATGGCAGGATAGGAGGCAATGGCCCTAGAAAGTTATGCAACAATTGTGGATCTGCTGGTCATCTTACTCATGCTTGTAGGAAGGCTAAGGTAGATAATGTTAAGAATGTTAATATGCATAAAATGTCTAGCATGCCTAAATCTCCTAAGTGCAATAATTCTGTTTGCATGCCATGTGTTGTTAATTTCATGAACACTTATCTTGATTCCACACACCCGCATAATTCATCGCATAATCATGATAAGCATGTACACACTCACACTGGTAGGTCTAAGTCTGTCAGCCCTCCTAAGGTTAGGAAAGAGGCACCTGTCACCAAGCCCAGAAGCACGTCTGATGGTGCTTCTGTAAGTGACAAAGGGACAGTCAAAGACAATGCACAGCATACTAAGCCTGTCAATTCTGTGAAGCAGAATGATTAATATTCAAATGCTTCTAAGTCCCCTGGACCCAATTTAGTTTGGGTACCAAAGAAAACTTAATCTCCTTTATTTTCAGGGCATTAAGTAGAAGAAGGTCATTTAGATTTTGGACAGTGGATGTTCGAGGCATATGACTGGAGATAGAGCCCTGCTATCAATGGGGGTTGAGAAAGCTGGCCCGGAAGTTACCTTTGGAAATGACAGCAAAGGTTATACAACGGGATATGGCTGTTTGGAAATTGGAAATGTCATTATTGAAGATATTTCTCTGGTTGAAGGTCTGATGCATAATCTCTTCAGCATAAGCCAATTCTGTGATAAAGGCTGTGAAGTTTTGTTCAAGAAGGAGAGGTGTTTGATCTCTAATCAGAAGAATGAGAAGCTTACTCTCAATGGAGTGAGAAAGGGTGATTTGTTTGTAGCTGACTGGAATTCTGCTGGAGATGGTCAAGTTCTGTGCTTCTATAGTAAAGCTTCTCCAGACGATAGTTGGTTATGGAATAAGAAGCTCTCCCACTTAAACTTCAAGACCATGAATTCTTTGGTTAAGAGGGAATTGGTGAGAGGTCTGCCCGAGATGGAATTTTGTCCTGAAGGACTTTGTGAAGCATGTGAGAAGGGAAAGTCAAAGAGAGCATCACATAAGAAGAAGACAGTTTCTGACATTGCTGAGCCCTTACAACTTCTGCATATTGATTTGTTCGGACCAGTCAATATAATGTCTATGTTGAGAAAGAAATATTGCTTAGTGATTGTTGATGACTATTCTAGATACACATGGGTGTTAATCTTACATTCAAAGGATGAAGTAGCTGAAATAATCATTGATCACATCAACAAGATTGAGTTAGAAGCTGGCGTGCCTGTAAGATGCATAAGATCAGATAATGGCACAGAATTCAGAAATGCAAAGTTGAATGATTTCTGTGTGGAGAAAGGCATCTCGAGACAGTATTCGACATCAAGGACTCCTCAACAGAATGGAGTGGTAGAAAGAAAGAATCGTACGTTGGTTGAGGCTGCAAGGACAATGCTGAATGAAGCCAATCTTCCTACATATTTTTGGGCTGAAGCTGTTAGCACTGCGTGTTATATTCAGAATTGAACCCTGATCAACAAGATGTTTGAAAAGACACCATATGAGTTAATGGCCAACAAGAAACCATCCGTGAGTTACTTTCATGTGTTTGGAGGAAAATGCTATGTGCTAAAGGACGATGAGCATCTTGGTAAATTTGATGCCAAAGCTGAAGAAGGTATTTTCCTAGGCTATTCATTGGACTCTAAGGCATACAGGGTGTTTGTGACTGATGACAGCAAAGTTGTGGAAAGCCTTAATGTAACTTTTGATGACACCAAGCTCCCGAGTATTCAAAAGGAAGATAGTAATGATCACTTAAGTGTGGAAGATCTTTTTGATGATGAAGACGAACCTGAGTTTGTTCCAAATAGAGATAGCAATGGAGATGATCATCACAATGATCATAATGGTGATTCAGATTCTGATGGAAATGGTGGAGATGGTTCAGATATGAATGGCAATAGTGGTAACACAATTGTGCATAGTGAGACAGTTTCTGGAACCAGTCCTCAAGTGTCAGATTTCTACAGATCAAGATGGCAGCAACTCAGAGGGAGCAGAACAAGAAAGAGGATTTGCTAGTCGAACACAACAGAATGTTAATCAAGCTGAATCATCAAGGGCAAATCTTCCTAGAGCTGTAAAGTGGAGTAGATCTCATCCTGAAGATCTCATTATTGGTGATGCTGGAGAAAGAGTTCAGACAAGAAGAGCTACTGCTAATGAATGTCTATTTTCTGGGTTTCTTTCTCAAATGGAACCAAAGAAAGTAGATGAAGCTTTTGGAGATCCTGATTGGGTGATTGCTATGCAAGATGAGCTCAATCAATTTGAAAGACAGGAAGTGTGGAAGCTTGTACCCAGACCAAAAGATAAATCTGTTATTGGCACTAAGTGGGTATTCGGGAACAAGCTGGATGAAGATGGAATTGTAACAAGGAACAAGGTGAGACTGGTTGCTAAGGGTTATTCTCAAGAAGAAGATATTGACTATGATGAGACATTTGGACCAGTGGCTAGACTTGAAGCTATTAGAATGTTCTTAGCATTTGCTGCACATTCAAACTTCAAGGTTTATCAGATGGATGTGAAAAGTGCTTTTCTGACTGGTGAGCTTGAGAAGAGGTCTATGTGGAGCAACCTCCTGGTTTCACAGACCCTGAGTTTGAAGATTTTGTGTATCTTCTCTTCAAGGCTCTTTATGGTCTAAAGCAAGCGCCTAGAACATGGTATGACACTCTCTCTGAATTTCTACTTGAGAATGGTTTCACTAGAGGTGTCATAGATAAGACTCTATTTCATAAAAAGCATAAAAATGATATCATACTTGTGCAAGTTTATGTTGATGATATTATATTTGGGTCTACGAATGAGGCACTTTGTGCAAGGTTTGCTAAGCTTATGCAGAGTAGGTATGAGATGAGCATGATGGGTGAGTTGAATTTCTTCCTCGGACTTCAAGTAAGCCAGAAGCCAGATGGTATCTTCATTTGTCAAACGAAGTACATCAGGGATCTTCTGAAGAAATATCAGATGGAAGATTCAACACCTGCCAAGACTCCTATGGCAACTGTCACAATACTTGATCAAGATGAGTCTGGTAAAAAGGTGGACATCACTCACTATAGAGGCATGATTGGATCTCTTTTGTACTTGACTGCAAGTCGTCCAGATATAATGTTTGCAACATGCTTGTGTGCAAGGTTCCAAGCAGATCCGAAAGAGTCACATCTGATAGCTGTCAAGAGGATCTTTAGATATTTGAAGGGTACACCGAATTTGGGTATCTGGTATCCTAAAGACACGGGCTTTGATCTCACTGGCTATACGGATTCTGACTATGCTGGTTGTAAGATTGATCGAAAGAGTACTTCAGGAAGCTGTCAGTTTCTTGAAAGAAGATTGGTTTCTTGGTTTAGCAAGAAGCAGCATTCGGTTTCTACATCTACTGCTGAGACTGAGTATATTGCTGCTGGAAGTTGTTGTTCTCAAATTCTATGGATGAGAAGCCAACTCCGAGACTATGGACTTGAGTTGAATCATATTCCTATCTATTGCGATAACACAAGTGCCATAGCAATTTCAAACAATCCTGTTCAGCACTCGAGGACCAAACATATTGATATAAGGTATCATTTCATAAGAGAGCACATAGTGAATGGTACTGTGGAACTAATTTTTGTTCCCACAGCTGAACAAATTGCAGACATTTTCACTAAGCCACTTGATGAAGCTACTTTTAGCAAGTTGGTTAGTGAACTTGGCATGTTAAACTTGTCCACTTAAAAATGGAAGTTAACATATTATGTAATTTGATTGGGATAAATTTTACAAATCCTATGATGATGCTTTGAGGCCTTGTAAAGTTTATTAACCTATATTCATTATCCATGGATTGAAGCAAATTGATTATCACATGTTTTGTATGCTTGTATGCTTAGTGATAATTGGATTTGAGATTTTGATGCTAATTGATTACCATGATCTTACATGTTACATGTTATGTGGTAATTGAGTTAGTTTATCTGGAGCTTTGTATGTACTTGAGATAGGTTAGCACCCCTTCTCTGTATTGGACCTAACACTCTATCTTAGATAAATTTATTCCTAGCATGAATTGTGTTTAATTGTCTTAAATCATAATGTCTATTTGTCCTGTATGTATGCACGCTCTTGCTCTGATACATAAAATATTTATGCATGTGTACATACTTGACAAAATACTTGACAACATATGATTGCTATATGCTAGATAACCCGTTATATTGCTTTAGAACTAAAATGAGTAGAGTATTTCTTCCATCTTTATCACATGTTTCATCCATGTGGCTCTGATACATTCTCTAGAAAGAATTATTCTACTTACTCAATTCTAAATCAATACATGATACTGTTTACCATTGATACTAACTCTGTTGTTATTTAAGTCTTGCGCTGAATATCCAAGCACAGAAAGCAGCTAAGGTAAAGTTCAGGTATGACCAATCTTTCAGAATGTACTTCAAGTTAAAACACCACACAATCACACACTGAATGATCTCTGGTAGTAGATCTTGTCCTGTGTTCTCTGTGGTTACTTCTAAGGTATCATTCCTTGATCCTTAAGCATTCTGAAACTTTGTGGATTATTCCTAAGGCCCAGTCCTAGTATTCTGAAACTTATAACTGCCCCCAGTGGCTTAGGAAGCTGACTATGAGCCTATCAAACCAATAGGTTCTGACCAAAGTCATAGAACCAAACACTCCTCAAACAATATTTATCCAAAGCTTTTGCTCTGATACATGAAAACCACATGATCAGTTGCATTCTGAACCTTGATAACTGGAGTTGAGTTGAGTGAGGGAGATAGTGCCAAGCAGCACCACATAAGGAAGGAAAGGTCAACCCTACAGTTCCGTCTCTCACAAAGTAGTGGAGTATTCAAATCCTGAGACAACTGTAAAGCCCATTTATATGCTCTCAAAAGAATATAAAGCTGAAAAAGGCACTGAAACTGTTACTAGAAGTATTCTCTCAACAGGTTGTATTTCTATTGAAAATTCGCCTGTCAGCCAGGGCATCTGAATGAGAGTCACTACCTTACCTCAAATATTTCAATGCACGTGTGAGTTTCACACACAAGGAAGGTTTTGACGGAGTAAGTCTATCAACCCATCTCAAGGTCACTGATAGAACTTGAGATTTAATTTTGATTAAATCTGAGCTCCATATAGATTCTAACTCTGATGACATTCTGGTACTCTGGTTTATCCTAAGACCATTATCTCTGATTCATGTCTAAATGACATAAGAAGAAATCATTGATCCCTAATGGCATATCATTGATCACTGGTTATCTTCCCAGAATTCAAATCTGGATATGATTTTGACTAAGTCAAAATAGAAACTTGTAAATGAGGACTCAGATATCAACTGACGAGTTTATAAGGTATGTTTCTTCATAGAAGTTGAGGGATATCAGGAATTCTGCCACTTTATAGAATCATAATTTCCCCTTATATTTCTGAATCTCTTGACTGAGAGTTTTCATCCTTGAAGATGGAAGGCAACTTTTCTATGAAAAGGATTTTCTTGCAGATACATTCATTGTTGGACTTCTGGAGCTCTGAGTGGAGTGAAACACTTGTGAGGATGAGTTCAAACACTTGAGTGTAGAGTGGAGTGAAACACACTGTGAGGACACTGAACAAAAATCACACACTTGCACTGTGAGGAAATTTGTAGCACCTGTTCTTATTCTAACTTGGTTTTGTATGTAATATTCTCAAGAATGCTTTGATGATCTGGGGTTGAGGACTTTTTCTGTATGAGGTTCTCTCCTGGTTCTGGTTATGAAATTCTGTTTCTTGAGAGATATAAGGAAGTTGGAAGGGAATTTTTGGTGATATAAGGGTAGTTCTTTTCTTGAGTTGAGAATCCTGGAACTTCTTATGTCTATTTATGAATTTTTTTATTTGAACTGTCTCAAGGGTGCAGGCCCTTTTAAGCCTTGCAAGTTATAAACTTATGACTATTTCTGAATGTTGCCGGTACTTTTTTAAGGTTTTACACCTTGAATTATCTTCATGCATATTTTGCTTTCCTGATCATCTTGTTTTCTCATATTATGGGCGTGTCTTCAACTCAGGTTACGTCTCCCTTTGCTTAAGATCGCCTATGCGCCTGATTTTTCCTTATATATACAAATCACATCGCTGTTATCCCCTTAACATTGTAAACTAAAAGATATCCTGCACGGGCACATCCTCATATTTAGGAGGCATCTACCTTATTTACTAATTTTATTCCGGCGCCATAGACTATTAACATCATATAGGGCGCATCCTGCCTTGCGGACGCGTCAAGATACGTTATGTTAATTTCTGTACTTTGGTTGTTTTAAATTTCCTGGATGGTATATTTTTCCCTTAGTATGATAACATGTTGTTATACTCTTTTCTATTCTTGCTATGCAACGCACAATATATGGGCACATCCTCATTTATGAACGCGTCAACCTTTAATTTTTGAAGATGAGTGTTTAGAAATAACCCGAAGTAATATGATGATTGACATCATTATGGACGCGTCCTAGACCAGGACGTGTCCTCATTTTTAGTTATTTCATGGAATGCTAAAACTAAAGGTTTAGACAAAGAGGGCGCATTCTACCAAAAGGAGCATCAACCAAGATTATGCATATGTTTGCTTTATGTTGGATATAGAAGGAGTTGAAGATTAAAGATAGATTCATCTATGACAACAATGCAGAGGATGATAACTCAACACAGACAGGACTTACAAATAATCCTATAACCATTGAAACCAGTAGGAAGATAGAAGACTTGACATATACACAATGATCTGGAAAGCCACAGTGAAGAAGTCGTCAACAGAAGTTCGAAGGAAGTTCATTAATATGTTCATTCATCGAAGGAATAAGGTTGAAGATATTCGAAGTAGCAATCTGGATTGGTGTGAAGGTCATAAGGGTTTCAGTGAAGCTGATTTGATATGGTTGAAGACTTGACAGTGAATTGTATAGTCTATAGTACTAAGGCTTGAGAGCGGAACTAGTCGTCTGTAAACCAGACCATTGCACTAGGCGTCAGTGATCCGTGAAAGGAAACTAAGTACTATCATTCGAAAGACTGTCAAGTGAGATTCGTATTCAAGAAAACTGTTCGAAGATTGAAGACGAAGCTCAGAAGACAGGAAGACATCAAGTGGTATGACTTAGGGATTGCAGGAATCAAGTTTTAAGGAAGAAAAAGGTTTTAAGTACAAGCTAAAAAGGAATACAAGTCAACTTCCAAGAATGTTTGATCAAGCAACTAGCAAGGATGGAAATTTAACTAAGTAAAAGTCTTACTAGTCGACCAAGGAATAGGAATCGACTAGTAGAAGTCAAAGAACATCTCACTAGTCGACCAAATGGCTCTACAAGTCGACTAGTAGGCTTTTTGAATGCTAGATTGAAAATATTCCAAGGCAATCATCACAAGTCGACTTCTAGTATGTATAAATCGACTTGTAGAAGGTTAAACAACCTATTAGTCGATTTTATACTCTAGCTAGTCGATTTTGACATTGTACTAGTCGACTATTCTCCTATACAAGTTGACTACTAGCTTCTTGCTTGCCTACTTGAATATTTTCTAAGGCATGGAAGTTATACAGGGAGAATTAGGTCGACTAGTAGCTTAATTCTTAAATTATCAAAGTACAGGAACTCATATCGACTTCTACAATTCGACTACTGAAAATCAAGGCAACTTTAATTCGACTTGTGAATTTCGACGACTGCACTTGTTCAGATCTATTTACTTGGACGAGAGCTTACCACGTCTCCCAGTCTATTCACCTACCTATATCTATCAGTTCAACAGTGAATTGAATAATGAATTACAATCAGAAATGGTAGCCTTGTTCTCGCTCTTTGGAGATTCATTCTATAAAATCATCAATTTGCAAAGTGAAGTGCTGCTGAATTTTATACAGAATTCTAGTCTTACATAGGAGCACTCAAAAGCATTAAAGCCTTGTATTGATAGCTTGTATCCGATAGATTTTATTGCGTTTTAGAGTGATAGCGATACACACATTTGATAAGTTATCTTTTGTAGTGTGTAGAGTTATTGTTGCTTTGTTTATGTTTGTAACAAAGTTTGTAAGCAACCCACTCGGAGATTTTTCTTAATAATATAAGATCAATCCTCTGAAGCTCTTGTGTTTGTGTTTGTTTTTCATAGTATCTTTATCTGCTGCAATTAGTTGATAAAAACGAACGATAATACATTCACCCCCCCTCTGTATTAACCTAGTGGACCTAACACTTAATATTATTAAAATTTCATTTAACAAGTTATATGATAAGCGCATCCTTAGCTCAACACGCGTCCTAATTTCAGTTTCACCTTAGTTTCCCTTAGCTTCCTTTTTATAGTCGTATTCATGTCATCCCTTAATCTTGCAAATAAAGAAGTATACTGTCAGGGCGCGTCCTAGACTGAGACGCGTCATCGTAATTCATTACATAGTTTTGTTCTCAGGACGCGTTAATTTAGGGCGCGTCACAAAACCAAGCAAACAAACAAGCAAACAGCTATTTGTAATTTTTTCAAAGTCTTTATTAATAATGCGCTCTAGTGTCAAAAGGCACCAGTCCCACGACTACTATGCTCTGTGGGGAATTTATTCGAAAATACGATCATTCAACTAGTTCTAAGGTAAGTAGTACATGCACTATCCCCTAGGCTAGGAGGAATTTTATTGCTTCTGGTCTAAATTTTGGGCACATCCTTAAGTATATAACTAAAAATGTAAACATGATACGTAAAGGGCCAAAGCCGCGCCTTACTGATAATACTTTCGGAGGTGCTCCGCATTCCATGCTTGCGGAACCAACTTCCCTTCCTAGTCTTCAAGGTGATAAGTCCTCTTCTACAAGATTGCTTTTATCTTGTATGGTCCTTCCCAATTAGCTCCAAATACTCCATGCTGAGGATTCTTTGTGTTTGGCATCACCTTCCTGAGCACCAGATCTCCTACCTTCAGCAGCTGTCCCTTTCCTTCTTATTGTAATACCTTGCAGCACGCTGTTGATATGCCGCAAACCTCAACTGGGAATTTTCCCTTGCTTCTTCCAAGAGATCCAAATGAAGCATCTGGTTAACTTCGGCATCTTCCTCCGTGTAACGATCTCTACGAAGCGACCCTGTGCTAACTTCCACAGGGACCATAGCTTCATACCCGTAAGTCAGCATAAACGGAGTTTCTCCCGTAGTAGATCTTGGAGTAGTTTTGTAGGACCACATCACTTTTGGGAGTTCTTCAGGCCAATTTCCTTTGCGCTCTTCCAGTTTGGTCTTGAGGGTATGCTTTATTATTTTATTGACAGCCTCCATTTGTCCATTACTCTGAGAATGATAAACCGCTACAAATTCCTTCTTAATTTTCAAATCCTCGCACAACTATCGCATCTCCTTGCAATCAAACTGCTTTCCGTTGTCAGACACAAGTTTGTAAGGGATTCCAAACCTGCACACCATGAAGTTGAAGACAAAGTCTCTGATTTTCTTTGCGGTGATAGTCGCCAATGGCATAGCTTCTGCCCACTTAGTAAAGTAATCAACCGCAACCACTACATACTTGACATCTCCTTTAGCCTTGGGCAATTCTCCTATAAGATCAATTCCCCACACGGCAAATGGCCATGGGCTCACCATAGGCGTCAAGAGCGTCGCTGGCATAGATGAGTAAGTCGCAAAGCGTTGGCAGCGATCGCATACTCTAACAAAATTTGCAACATCCTCCTTCATCGTAGGCCAATAATATCCTTGGCATAAAACTTTTATCGCCAATGAGTTACCCCCCGAGTGTTTACCACAAATTCCTTCATGTACCTCCCTTAAGATGTAATTCCCCTCTTCTTCATCGACACACCTGAGCAGCGGTTGATTGAAGTCTCTCTTGTACAAAACTTCATCGTACACCACATACCTTGCAACCTGGTAACGGAGTCGTCGAGCCTTGAATTGTTCCTCAGGAAGTGTTCCCTTATGAATATAGGCAAGAATGGGCATCATCCATGTTTCCTTAGGAGCCTCATCTACTTGCATCACCTCTACCTATGGGATACTAGAAATCTCTTGGATCTCTAAGGGTATAGATCCCAACAACACAGCTTCCTGCTAGGATCCCATTTTTGCCAGAGCATCCGCATTGCTGTTCTTTTCCCGCGGTACACATTCCATCCTAACCTCTTTAAACTTTCCAATCAGGCGCTGTGTGTACCTCAAGTATAATTCCGTCCACGGTCCTCGTGCTTGAAACCCCCCATTCACCTGGTTTACCACCAACTTTGAGTCACTCTTTGCAATTAAGTTCCGTGCCCCCATTCCCAAAGCGATCTTTAGGCCATTGATCAATGCTTCATATTCCGCATCATTGTTCGTCGCATAAAATTTGAAGTGAATTGCGCTCATCAGATGATGGCCCTCCGGGGATACGAGTACTATGCCCACGCCTGCTCCTCCATTGTTAACTGCTCCATCCACATGTAAAATCCACCAGGGGTGCAGAAACTCCTCTAAGACCTCCTCAGTATGAGATGGACGCGACACCACCAAAGCCTTATCATCAGCCTCAGAATCAAATTCTAACAAGAAATCAGCTAGAGCCAGACCTTTGATTGTTGTGCGGGGCATATACTCCAAGTCAAACTGTCCCAACTCCACAGCCCATTTCAACATTCTCCCCGAAGATTATGGCTTGTGAAGGACCTGCCGCAGAGGATATGCTGTACGGACTTCAATTCTATGGGCTTGGATATATGGTCGCAGCTTTCTTGATGCAAGGATTAAGGCATAAACCAGCTTCTCCATACTTGTATAGCGGGTTTCAGCATCGTGCAATTGTTTGCTCACATAATACACTGGTGACTGTTGCGCATCCTCTTCTCTCACCAGCACTGCGCTGATTGAATAATCAGAAACTGCAATGTATAGGATCAGAGACTCCTCATCCAATGGTTTTGACAACATGGGAGGGTTCCCCAGCTGTTCCTTGATCCTCCTGAAAGCTTCCTCATATTTTGGTATCTATACGAAGTCTTTCCCTGCCACTTTAATCACCTTAAAGAATTCCTTGCATCTGTTGGATAATTTAGAAATAAATCAGTTCAGCGCGGCGATCCTTCCAGTTAAACTTTGCACCTGCTTCACACTGGTGGGAGACTTCATGTCTAGCAGCGCTTTGATCTTTGCAGGATTAGCTTCAATTCCTCTATGGTTGACGATGAACCCGAGAAACTTGCCTGACTCAACACCAAATATGCACTTCTACGAATTCAACTTCATGCGAAACCTCCTTCGCATGTTAAACATTTCCATCAGGTGCTCGATATGATCATTTGCTTCCTTCGATTTTACTAACATATCATCTACATACACTTCCATGGTTCTTCCAATCTGATTCTTGAACATCATGTTCACCAACCGTTGGTAGGTTGTGCCTGCGTTGATCAATCCAAATGGCATCCCTATGTAACAATATAACCCTCTATCAGTGATAAAGGATGTATGCTCCTGATCGGGGCCGTACATGGGAATTTGATTGTAACCAGAGTATGCATCCATAAAGCTTATCAAGGCATGCCCTGTCGTCACGTCGACCAACTGATCAATTCATGGGAGCGGAAAATTGTCCTTTGGGCAAGTTTTATTGAGATCTGTGAAATCTACACACGTCCTCCACTTCCCATTCGGCTTTTTCATAAGCACTGGATTCGCAAGCCACTCGGGATAAAAGGATTCTTTAATCAACCTCACTTCCAACAGTCGATCTACCTCTTCATTTAATGCTATCGCCCTTTCCCCACTCACCAGGCGACGCTTTTGTCGTATGCCCGTGCAATTAGGGAAGATTTTCAATCGATGACACATTACCCTTGGGTCGATCCCCACCATGTCTGAATGACTCCATGCGAAGACATCGAGATTTTTAATCAGAAAACGGGTAAGCCTTTCCCTCATTTCATAACTTAACTGAGATCCTACTTTCAAAATCTTGCTTGGATCATCTTTGTCGATTGGAACAGATATTGCGTCCTCAGCTGGCCCCGTTTTTTCAGCAGGCATAGGGATCCTAGGATCCAGCAAAGTCTCGAGGGTCTTCCACCTCCATCTTTGCACTTGAGGGCGCGTCCTTACAGTTAGGAGCATCCACCTCAGTGCAAATCATAGCTCCATGCATTGCAGGTGTGGAGGGCGCATCCTTCTTTTGAGGAGCATCAACCTCACTTTCATTTTCATTTTCCAAGGGCGCGTCCTGTCTCTGAGGAGCCTCTACCTTGAGGTTACTTTCCAGGCTTTGTAAAATCTCACTTCTCCCTTCCAACTTTTCTCCATTAATTTCCTTCTACACAACATCTCCCACATGGTTCACTATGACTTCCTCCACACTGCGAATCCTTGAAACATTCCCCAATATCCAAGCAGGAGTGTTGGTTATATGAGTTTCTTCTTCTGCTGGATCTTCCAAAAAGTAATGGGCGTAAACTTCTCCATTTGGTTTCACCTGAATGTCTGTCGTATCTTCAATGGGGAGACTTTGTCCTTCATACCTTCTCCTGCGAAATTCCTTGACAGCCTTGTGATAGCAGTCACGCGATTCGTATTACGACCCTCTCAGACTGCCCATTCTGTTAGGCGTTGGGAACTTTATCATCAAATGATGTATCGAGGTTATTACCTTGAACGCTCGTAACCAAGGTCTGCCCACCAACACATTGTGCGCGGAGTCCTGATCCAGCACTTTGAAGTCTATCATTTAAGTAACAGACAGAGCCCCTTCCCCAAGCGTGACAGGAAGTCTAACCGAACCCATAACTCTTACTGCCTCTCCAGTAAAACAGTAGACGTGTGCATCTTCAAAATTCATGTCATTACCCGGGAAACCCAATTTCTTGCACGTGCTATAATACAGGATGTTCGCAGAGCTCCCGTTGTCCAAGAAGACTCGATGCACGTTCATTGCCCCAATAAGCATAGTTATTACCAGCGTATCATTATGGGGATGATGTACCCATCTTGACTCTCTTTCCTTGAATATAATATCAGCAGATTCCCCTTTGAATATTTTTGGAGGTCTATCTTCTAAGCTATGAATGTTGGTGAGTGGTGGGTGTTGTGTCTCTCTAGCATTTCTTTCCAACGCCCGATTACTATCATCAACAAATGGATGTCCTCCAAAAATTTCCCGAATACTTCCAGCTCTTTGGAACTTAAACTCGGCCGGCTTCTCACCGGTGTTTGCTTGTGGGGAATGCCTTTCATCTTTCTCCTTGTCGTCGTTGCCTCTGCGTCGCTTCACTTTGTCAATCCACTCTCCCAGATATCCAGCTTTTATCAACTCTTCAATCTCATCTTTTAGGTGACGACATTCGTGAGTATCGTGACCGGTAGACTCATGGTACTCGCAATATTTTTGCTTGTCTCTACTCTGCCACGAGGTCAAACGGTCTGGTTTCTTGAAGAATCCTCGGTCCTTATTTACCTCAAAGATGTGATCAATGGATGCTGCCAGCGGAGTGTAATTGCTCACCCTCTTTTCATAGTTTGACGGTGGACTCAACTCTCTCTGCACGTTCAAGGCATTCACCCTATTCGGGATCCTAGCATTCCTCCGATAATCTGGAATTGCGGACCTATCCCACCTCTTAGCTCGCCCCTTTGAACTGTGGGTATTGTCATTCTTCTTAGTCTCGACAAGCGATTGCTCAATCGCTTTGAAGGATTTAGCCTACGCGAGTACATCAGCCAACGACACAGGGTCTTTTTCTTGCAAATGTTTCCAGAAATATGTTCTCACACGCAGACCAGCTATGAGAAGTATTTTCATTATTTCATCAGTTGTGCCTCTCACCAAGGTAGATTCTGTATTGAACCTTTTGAAATAAGAAGTCAAGCTTTCCCCTTCCTTCTGTTTCACATTGGTCAGTGTGGTAACAGGCAGCGTATACTTCACCGCAGCTTGGAATTGAGTCAGGAACAAGGTTTTCATCTGTTCCCAAGAAGTGATAACCCCCGGGCCCAGTTTTTGGAACCACTGTTGAGCGCCATCTCTGAAGGTAGCTGCCAAAAGACGACACCGCGCCAAGTCAGGTATTTGATATACATCCATCTCAATGTTGAAACTCCCCAAGAATTCCACGGGTTCGGAGTTCCCATGAAAGCGCAAGTCATTGGTCATGTTTCTGTAACCTGCAGGGAGTTGCGCTTCCCTTACAACAGCTGAGAAAGGGGATGGGGCTTGAGCAGTTATTGTTACCCTTCCTCCTTCGAGATGGTTGAGAAGCCTCTTAAGATCATTTACAATAAATGTCCCTACTCCAGGGATGGTTTGAACGCTAAGTTGTTGGGGTTACTCTGCAGCTTGTTGTTGTTCCCCTTGATTACCCCCCGGGTGTACTGGTGGATCTTGCCGCCCCTCGCCCTGAGGCTGTGGTTGTGGCATATTACCATCTTGATTTTGAACATTTCCTTGTGAATGAGGTTCCTCCTGGCCGCGTCTCGGTATCTCATCATTGTTTTGCAACCTCTCTTGAATTCGCACGTCGTCCCGGTCATGAGGACGCGTCCTGGATCCATTGCCCGTAGCACTGTGAGAAGCTACAGGAACAATGACAGGGGCTTCTTCAGTGGAGGACGTCCTTCCATGCTGGTATCTCATCCTTCCTCGTCCATTCTTTTGATAGCATCGGCCATAATTTCCGAACCTTCCACGTGGAGGGGCACGCTCGTGTTCGCGGTGCCGCACTCTATCATCTCTTGGATATGTAGGGGGCACACGCGTTGTATCACAGGGCATCGCTTCTCCATCGTTTCCTTCCTTTTGCCATTCTAGCAACAACATCCTCAAATCATCATCTTCCAATCTCATGCCAGGTCTTCTTTTCAGGGTCGAGAAATCTCGTTTTTCTTCCTCTTGATTCTGGATATTCTCTGCACGACGACGCTCGTCAATCGTACGTCCAGACCTATGCGGATGCGGGATAACCTGATTGTCGGTGCGAGGCCTTTCTCTTCCGTCAGTGTCCTCATCGATAAGCTCCACAATAGGCTCTACATCATCAGAATATTTTAAGCACCGCGGAGTGATTCTCGGGTTCCCTCCGCTGGCCTGAACACGAGCATCCGGGGCATCTCCCTCAACCACGGGTGCTTTCCCCACGGCGTGGCCACGGCGGGGTAAACGAGGACCCCTCCTCCTTTTGCGACGCTCCACCATACTCAGCCTTGAGTGAAAGTTGTTCAGAGTATCCCCCATGCGGTACAGCTGCTCCAACATATCATCGTTGCTAATGAGAACTAAAGGTGTTCCTCCTACATCCGGAGCTCTCGGAGGATCTACCATGTTTCTGGGCACATAGGGTTCATGGTGAGTGTAGCCTCCCTCGCCCTCTCCTTCAGATCTGTTATCACTTCCATCATAAGAACTTCCATCATGATTGTAAGACATCTTTTCCTCCCAAGACTATGATCTTAATCAGCACCCCTCCTTCTAGCGCCAATTTGTTGACGGAGGAATTCGGTAACAACAAAGTTTGAGGTTTCTCGCCGGAATTAAGATCTATGATGGTGGTTTTTCACCGGAAAATCAAGCGGTGTGTGGTGGTTGTGTGTTAATTGGTGGCTGAGATTGATTAGGGCAAGTGGTGGCTCATTTTTAGCTCTCAACTTTTTACCCCTCTCAATGTGCCTACGTACCCTTTATATAGGGATCAAGCCTGGCATAGTTCTTGGAGAATAAAAAATCTAATGGGTATAAACTTCTTATTCCCAGGGCCGGTAGAAACCCATCCAGAATCCATCTTCCACTAGCTTTAGGAATGTCCAACTATGAGGCCCAATCGCGAAGGCCCAAGGCTCGTCCGTAATCGTAGTACTTCACGGATAGTGCATCTCCTTGCGCAAGGATAACACTCCGCTATAGCTATCTCCCTTGATTTACGAACACAGGTATAACCACGGTTCACCCCAAATGCCAGACGCGTCCCTGTCCCCCGAATGAGGATAACCCACCAGATAGAAGGACAGGTAATCCCAAGCTCTTGGATGCAAAGTGCAGGATGACTCCAAAGTTCTCTAACGAGGACACCCGTTGAATACAAGAACAGAGCTCCCAAAGCACACACCAAAGTTAACCCCGCATCCCCAACGAGGACACCAGTTGAATACAGGAGGAGGCCTTCAATCATCAGGCATACCCCTGGAGGTCTTCAAGCTTTTCACGAACATCCCCCTCCTTGACCGTCTCAAGGAGGGAATTCTTCAAATAGTACCTGCAACAAATACGTTAGTGCAAATAATCTTCATTCCTCGTCCCATGCTTGCATGCATTCCCCTAAGCGCACTGCTGAAAATACATTCCCCAAGCACAGAGGACGCGTCCTGGGATGCTGGGCGCGTCCTGACCTTCATGAAACCTATATTCTTCTACAGCAACCATTCTTCATGATATTCCACAGAGGCAGGACGCAACCTACCCTAGGTATGTGCTTCTAAACTTTCTTACCACAGGACCATCCTTAGTAAACATTCCTACAGTAGTCGGCGCGTCCCGACAGCCTAGGCGCGTCCCTTCTTTTGCAATGCAACGCCGAGTTTAACCGTAATTAGCCCGCGTTTGACCCGCCTTGATCCAATACCAAAATTTGGGTATAACAAATAGTACAAAAAGTCAAAAGAGGGATAACATTTTGGGACGAAGAGAGTACTGGGTTCTCTTTTGTTATGGTTAACTGCAATATTTGAATCCTCATGTATGCTTAAGAGCAACTCCCGTGGCAATCTTGGGTGTTAAGAGGTGTGTTAAAAGGGGTATCATACGTAACTTGGCACTCTTCTTGGCGCTTCATTGAAGTGTTGGAATGTCACTGTAGTGCCAAGTGAGTTGTCATGTGATGTGAACTTGGGATGTCAAAATTTGGCATCCCATAAAATAGGGTGCTAATTTTTTTATGGTCTTTTTGTGGTCCCAATAATAAATAAATAATTATATCTTTAATATACTTATATTTTACATATATTTTGTTAAATTTGTGAAATTGATATTTAAGGGTGTCATCATTAGAGTGTTTTGTAAAAAAAGAGTAACATGGTTGATGTAAAAGAGAGAAAACATTAAAAATAATATTTTGATTAAATGATAAAATTGACACTCTTTTAAGGGTATCAATCATTGAATATGCTCTAAGAGTAACTACATTGGAAGATGCCAACAGGGGTGCCTATGACATGTGGTATGTGGTATGACGTGATTTGAAATCCTTGTTAACTTGAGGGATGTTGTTGGGGTGTCAAATAAGTTGGCATGAGGTGTCATTTTGGGGTGCCAAAAGTTGTCAATTCCATAAAAGTAGGATGTCTTCATTTGTGGTCCCGATATGGTCCTAATGGTACATAAAATATCATTTTTCTACTATATTTCAATTAAGCAATTTTTTATTGAGTTAATAAAGTTGATATCTTGGGGTGTCAATCATTGGAGTACTTTTTAAAAAAAAGTGCTAAAAATGATATAAAAGAGAGAAATTTTAAACTATAATATTTTTGTTTATATGGCGAAACCAACCATTGGAGTTGCTCTTATATGAATATTGAATCAGCCACCTGTTGATACAGTAATATAAACATTTATATCTCTGCTGAATTGCGAACGTCCTCATATATCAAAGGAAGAGGGATATTCCAATATGCAAGTGAATCTCGAAACCTCGCTTTTTAACAACTATACATCTCCATTTAGCTACGTATATGAACTATTTAACCAACGTAAAATGCCGTTCTGGTACTAGTTTATTTAATCCGGTAGAATATAAGCTTACTTTTTGCAACTTCTCCTCTTCATGATTGTACTTTTGTTTCTCTTTGGCACCTCCTCTTGCTTGCGGTCTGTAACTACCCAATGCCTCTTTTGTAAAGTATTTTGATATTCCTCAGCCCATAAATCTCATATCACCTTCAACACAAGAAAGTTCTGATTCTTGCCACTTTTATACATACACTAATGAAGCCAATGAAGGCAAGAAAACTATGTCTTCTTTATGTTGCCGTCTTCTTAGAACTTCTCAGGTTTCTGGAAGTCAATATTATATGTACATACTCACTCAACAAAAGAGAACTCCGGATTCAAAATTTTAGAATTCATTTTTGGAGATGGGTGCCAGAGTTATTCATTATTTAGTTTTCTATCTCCTCTGTCAATTTTTAGATTCAGGTTAGTATGGCTGCATGCTCAGCCTCTCAATTTATACTGCAGTTTCCAGACAGACTTGCATCTTTCTGTATTCTAAGTTCTCTACGTGATTTGTTGATCACAAAATGATGAAGAACAATCTCTCTCTCTCTCTCTCTCTCTCTCTCTCTCTCTCTCTCTGTTTGTCAGTCATTTGCTGGTGGAGCCCTCGTTGAAGATTTGATATAGTTTAAATGTACTACATTATTAGAATATTCTCTATCATGTCTATTGTCTACAATGATCATCTTTCAAAACTACCTTCTTGCCCAGAGATTTCTCTCACTTGATTAAGTATCAATTGGGATACTTTTAGTTGTGACTATCTGTCTAAATTCTCAGCAATATTCAAACTTCAACTTGAACATAACTAAGCATTTTAGAGCACGTAGCTTTTTGTTGTTTTAGGTAAAGAAAAGAAAATAAGGATTGATGATGTATTTCTCCTGTCGAATTAGAGAAGAGTTCCGGGGTCATGTCGGATCTTACCACCCCTAATAATGAATATGTTGTATTCAGGTTCAAGCGTTGTAGAGAATCCTCCTTCCGAAGCAGTCCGGCAAAATGGAGAATGGATTCATGAAGTAAACCAATCATTTCCAGATGCTTCAAAATACACTTCCCAACTCGATACCATCCCGAACATCAATCCCACAACACCCTCAACAACGACACCTATAATAAACCCTACAAATCCTCCATCACCAACCACGACAACTCCAACATTCAACCCTGTGCCACCAATCACACTCAACCCCATGCCCCCAACCATGACCAACCCCGTGCCACCAATCACGTTTGTGCCACCGATCACACTCAACCCCATGCCACCAACCGTTACCACAACCCCGACTACAACACCAACTACAACTACAACCTCTCCTGCATCCTCTGGAGGAACTTGGTGTGTTGCAAATCCAACTGCTTCAGAAACTGCATTACAGGTAGCACTTGACTATGCTTGTGGTTATGGAGGTGCAGATTGTTCTGCAATTCAGCCAGGTGCCACTTGTTACAATCCAAACAGCCTTCGGGATCATGCCTCATATGCTTTCAACGACTACTACCAGAAGAACCCCGTACCCACTAGCTGTGCTTTTGGGGGAGCGGCACAACTTTCCAACAATGACCCAAGTAAGATACATGAAGATTTATCATTTTCTGGTCTCTGTAGACAATATCCTCTTACTATTCCTTACTACCAGTATCGTATCAAACAACTCAAACAAATACCAAGTCAAAATGATTAATTTTCCGGATTTTAACATTTGAACTCATTCCAAAGTGCATAGAAACTCTTTCTGAACTATATTGCCGTTGAAATTTCTCATATTGATCTCAATAGAATGATTATCACCCCCACCCCTTACGGAGGTTAATCTTAAATTTGAAATTTGGCGTTTTTAAGCTTAAATTACGTACTGATCTTATTTCAGGTTCTGGAAGTTGTCGTTTTTCAACACCTAAGACCATTTCAAGGTAGATTTGTGACAATCTATGCATAATTATTCTGTTATAACGACAAAACACTAAGTGCGCGAATGTTTCAATTTCAGCATAAGTCCGCCAGTCAATCCTTCACCGATTTATCCAACTCCTACCTCTCCTAGTGCACCAACAGGATATGACTCTATGCCTAGCCCACCAACAGGATATGACTCTATGCCTAGCCCACCAACACTTGATGGTACAGAACCAACAGGTTTCGGTGGAGAACCAACAGAATCACCCAATTCAGCAGATTTCACATCATTCAACTCAATGTTTCTATTCACGATGACCTGTCTGGTAGTATTACTGATTGCAGCAGAGTTTTAAGCAGAAGAAGATGAAGACTAGCAACTCCACCACCTGATACCGTCTTACCCAGCGGCCTGCAGTAGATATTATTAAGTGAGCAATGAGATATACATCTCAGGTTCTTTGCATCATCATTGTATTTATTATATATTATGGCTTTTAGTTAGTTTAGAAACCAGATCAAGTTAAAAGCATAGCAATCCAGAGGGCTCATCATAGCTAATTAGCTATTTTTGCTTCAGTTAACAGGATAAATGTAGACAAACTGGTTTTAGAAGTGTACTTGGAGTAGAGCATGTAACAACTATCAACTGGCTGCATGACCAGAATAGAAAACACTTCTGAATTTATACCATTAGAATTCTGCAGGGTTTCGTCTATATTATTTACTATCTCTAGTTTACCACAAAAATTGCGATGCCTACTTAAGTATAATTTAGATGCCTACTTAAGCTCGTATATGTGGTTTAAACTATTAGTTGGTTAACGTCCTTTTACTCTCTTTGAACCGATATAAAATAGACGGATCATAAGGTGAACATGGAGGGTACTTGTTGTTTAAACTATTAGTTGGTTAATGCTCTTTTACTCTTTTTTAAACCGATGCAAAATAGACAGATTATAAGGTAAACATGGAGCAATATTGGAATTACAGGCAGCTAATAACTAACCGGGCCTTATAAACTTGAGTTTTGTGCCTGAGACGTGAGCATTTTTTTGTTATTGACCTAATCCAAAAAAATAAGAATTAAAAAAAAACCTGAATCATATCAATCATCTAAGAAAAACATATTAACATGGAGTATCCTGTTCCTGTCCTGTCAAATTTGAGCACCTGGTGTTTTGGTATCATGTCAGAATAAAAATAGAATGATTCAGGTATATCTACACATTACGCCGAGCTACTTACAAACTGATTTATGCAGGGTGTTATCATAATTTCAAGAAAGTGCAAAGACGACATAAGCAACATAAAAGATACAAGTCAATATCTTCATGAATATGTATTTAAATTGCCTTCAATGTATACCTAAATTTCCATTACAAGGTTAAAAATAACTTTATTTCAAGAAAGTATTTCTGTACTTCTATCCCTTAATTTAGGTTAATAATATACAGACAGCTACACCTGTATTAAAATCCGATCAAGAGCAAGCATGGCACTGCAAGGACACAAATGATGCATATTGTAGCAATTACGGAACCTTGATCAAATGCCTTCTGTAAGCTGCCTGCTCGTGAAAAATGCTGGAATGCCAAATATGCAGCTATAGCCAAGGAAAGGATAACACCTTCTTGTTTTCCCCTGATGAGAGATACTGTGAGATACATACAACACTTAAAAGGTAAAGAATGTCAGTTATCTGGGAGGTAGTTTAAGTACCTTAGGCTCATGACTTGATAAGGAGCAATCAATACTACTAGTAAACCAATAAATGGCAGCTCCAGTTCACCTAGAGCAAAAATAAAAATATAGGGTAAGATCTCAAATGTGAAGTAAATTATCAAAATATATATATATATATATATTATAACTTGTCTCAATATTTATATATATATAATAAAACTTCACATATAAGTGTAAATAATAAATAGTCTAGTTTTTTTTTTTTTTTGTATTTTCTTCTTGTACCTAAATGCACTAAATCATACTGTGGAGAAATAGCATGATAACTGAAAGATGCCATATTAGAGTTCTCCCAGAAGACATTGATCTATTATAACCATTGGATTGCTCACAAAATTATACTCCTATGGATAGAGTAGACTACTGACTAGCAATGTACTACAACAGGGAGAAATGATGTAATTCAATGGTTTATTTTTCCACAGCAAAAAGGTGTTACAGAGAGACTGAACAATAACATCTTAAAAACAGCAAGGAGTTCATGATTTATGGAGGGTTCTAGAAATTTTCAGATGACAGGGTTCAACATAGTGAACAAAATCCTAAAATGTCACTTTCAAATAGGATGGAATAATAAGTCTGATAAAGAATCTGGCAACCTTGACTACTCTATGGTTCTGAAGTTTTTAGGGTGCAAATCAAGTTCACAAGGAGAAAATCTATATTTTATGCAAAGTATCATGGTTTAAAAGTTGGTTAACTTGTACGACGTGATACGTGGTGCAGAGTAGCGGATGGAAAAACACGAGGACTATTGAACAGAACACAGAGAAAAAGGAATGTGATAACCAACTAAGCAGGTCAGCTAACAAATTCTCAGAAGTGGGAGCAGAACTCAACATAATAATAATTAGTCACTATGGTATAACAAGGGAAGGTCCAGACATGATCTAAATACTTCAATAAGAATATGGTTTTGAAATAATGATTTTTTCTGCCTGTATTGAATAGATACCAGTGACCAAAGTCACCAAACCATGTGATTGTTTTGTGTCTTGATCCTTGTTTTTGTGCACTACTCGAGATTGATATTAAACAACTTTTAGTTGTAATATAATACTTAAGACTTAGAAATTACAGAGGATCAATGCAGTAAGTAGATCAACTATCATTCACTTGGAAGTTAATTTAGTAACTTTTAAAAAAAGTACATGTGTACCAGGGATGAAGAAAAAGAGACGTATTAGGAGAGCCAGAAAAGCAGTCCAAACACCATATTCTCCCCTGCAAAGTATGATACCAGTAAGTACACAAAAGCAAGCTCTTATGCCACATTGATTAATATCACAATGATGACAAAGACTACATAGCGATTCCTGGCCCAAATAAGTAATGAACGATAAGATAATGAGGCTGGAAGACATACTTAATCCACGAGACGATGGCTGAAGGTGCTTGGAGAGCAAATATAGGAACAATAAAAGATTTCTGTATGGGAGTGCCTTTTGCAAGCATTAATACCCTATAATCAAAAGTAGTTATTAGAACACATTATTTAGTCCGCCAGATGGCATTTGAAATCAAATATCGAAGCAATGCATTAAACATGACAAATACAATAGTATTAGATACTAGCAAACTCAAATGAGTTCCAATTCTGAAACCATCATTATAGATGATCAAAACTACGGCCATTCCTGCTTACTCTAATTTTAATACTATATCCCACTAAAGCACAAACTAAATTCTGTTCATTTTTCTTTACATTTCCGTGAGACTAATAAATAATAATACCATTGGGGACAGTGCGAGATCAATCAAAAATCAGTTAAAACAGTTATTCTAAAAGGATCACTACAATACGAATAAGCAAACTATAAATTAGAAGCGTAGTCGAAATATTATAATCATTCGGGACATAATTATTCACTTATTTCAAAATTTTCGACTTAATAATAACCGAACAATGTTGTAGTCTCTACGCAAACTTAATAAAAAAAATCGCAAAATGTAAGTAGGAGTATAAACAACGATAATAATGATAATTGGAATTGAACTAGTTAAAATAAAGGGGAGTAATACGCAGAAGAAATGGTGGCGATCCATTGAAGATTACGAGGCGAAAACAATGCTGATCCTCCTCCTACTACACCTCTGTAACAAACTGCACCCCCAAAACGACGTCGTTTTGGAAGCACTAAACTGATGAATCCTGGTCCTCCATTTTTAAACTCAATTGAAGATAATCTAGTAAAAACAATTGAAAAGATTAATTAATTAAAAATAATGAAATAAAAGACATGTATATGTTGCGAAAGAGTGGAATGTTGAGTGTATGTATAGGTGGACTGTTGAGTGTGTATGTATAGGTACCTGAGAGGAGTGAAGGAGCTTGGAGTGAGAAGGTGGCGGTGTTGACGTTGAGATTTTAGAGAGAGAAAGTTGGGGTGGTTGTGGAGAGAGAAAGTGGAAGATGTCGAGAGAGAAAGCGCCATCACACTTTTTTGCTGCAAAATTTAGTAGTATGTACATTCAACTTCAACCATGTTCTTTTTTAATAACTTTTTAATATAAATTGAAAATTGATGATCATATATACATTGATTTGTGTGATAAAAAATTTCTGATTGGATATTTTTTTTGAAAATTTGTATAATATGTCCCAAGAGTCACTTTATCATTATCAATAATTATAAATATGTTCTGCGGTTAGTTTTAACTCACATTTAACTCATATTAATATTTTTAAATTATAAAAATAATTATTTGTCTAGTATCTATGACCAGAATACCCCTATAGATGTTAGTTTGTAAGGCATCATCTGAAACCACTTCCCAGCTTCTTTATATCAAATGTGTTCTTTTGTAGAAAAAAATACAAATATATTAAAAAAAAATTCATCCTAAAAGTTAGTTTATAATGCATCACCTAAAATCACTTTCCCAATTCTTTACATCAAATGTGTTCTTTTGGAAACAAAAAATACAAATATGTTATATCTTTTTCATCCTATGAGATACTATTTTTTAAATTATTAATTCTTATTATCTTTTAGTGAAACATAATTTTTTTTTATTGTTTTACATTTTCAATTGATTTGATGATAATAGTAAAAAAAACATTATGTTTGTAGCGTGCACATACTAATTTTGATAATAAGATTAGACAGCGTTGACCAATACAAACCTTTTATACATAGGTAACTTTCTTAATTCTTTCTACAAGAACAATAAGGAAGTTGAAGTCTTCTAAAAACATAGACTTCTTCTCTTTCGCCAACAAAAATTAAACTATGAAAATATAATTAAGAAAAATAGATACTTAATTGGGATGGAAAATTGATACGGTTTTGTCATCTGTTAGCAACGTGACTAAGGTATCATACACATTGCACAACAATAATCGAAGATTATATATGTCATTGAAATTGTAAAATTGTGAAGTTAATCATATTTAATCTAAAATTTTACAAAAATCTGAAAATGGGATATATTTGTAAATATAATAATAAATGGGATATATTCATAAATCAGTTTTTGAATTGGGACATAATAATAAAAAACCCTTTTTTGACAAAATTTCTGATTGGATTTAGTTGAGCTAAACAATTTGTAGGATAAAATTTTCTAAATCTGACGGATATCCTACTGGATTGAGCTAGACAATTTTTTATAGGACCAATTTGTATGATTTGATTAAGAATTTAGCTTTTATTTTTAAAAATGTAACGAAATCACGCTGAAACACGACCGGACGAGTCTTAGCTAAAAATGTGTCAAATATATTAGAGCATCTCTAATGGTTTTGGCTATAATTCGTGGACTAAATCAGACATGTAGGACAATATATAAAATTTGTTGAACCTGTAAGACATTGTACTTCGATGGTATTGGCTATATTGGTCAGCTATATTTTAAAAATAGTATGTTATTAAAATTTTATGTTGCTATAAATACAATATATTACTTCAATATGGTAATAAATGATTAGATTTTTTTTACAAATTTTTTACAGTTCTGTTGTGGTTCAGCAAATATAGCCAACATCAACAGGTTGACTATATTTATAAACAAGGGGAATGTACCATTGGAGATGAATTTTTTTTACATAATCTCTATATTTTGTATTTATAATATGTATTAATGATTTTTAGCTAAGAGTTTTATATGATTGGAGATGCTCTTATAAATATATATTTTACATATTATGTAAAAAATTAATCGGTGCATTTCTCTTAACTAAAAATTTAGTCAATCCCTCTATATTGGCTATATTTGTCGAACTTCTTAAATTACACATAATTTGTTACCATATTCAAATAATACATTCTCTTTATAACAACCTTAAATAATAATAACATATCATTTTTAAAATATAGTCAATCATTATAATCAACTCTACCGAATTAAATAACCCTACAGGTCCGGTAAATTTTTAGATAATCTCTATTGTAAATTATTTTAACTAACAGTTTTTAACAATACCGGTGGAGATGTTTTAATCCTATATATAAAACTTTTGTATTATTATTAAACGTTTACGTAACACATTTTATAATTGAGACATATTCATAACTTGATTTTTTTTTGAAATACTCGTACTTGCATTACTTAATTCATCTCAACAACAATAATACAATCAATAAAATCAGGGGCAGTGGTTACCCACTCCTGAGGATCTGGCATAGAATACGCCACTGTTAGATATATTTGATAATGTCATGGCTAATATGTTTTATATTTAGATTTCAGATCTTATTTGAACAGGACAAATCAGTACTTAACTGTTGATCAGTACTTATACTGGACGTCAGGACTTAAGGGATATCAGTACTTATGTTATCAGGAGATAAGCATCAGGAGATAGATATCAGAACTTAAGTGCTGAAGGACGATCAGATAAGGACAGTAGCTGATTAAAGTTAAGAAGATCAAGATAAACATAAGAAGAGATATGCATGAAGAAGGAATTCCGTAAAGAATGGAATACTTGGAAGAAAAGATATCTGATTAATATATATTAGGAAGCAGAATTATATTCCATATCAATTAGCGATTATCTTGTAACTGTGTAATATATAAACACAGACATAGGGTTTACACTATAAGTGTTATCATTATCGAGAATATTATTTACTGTAACCCTAGCAGCTCTCGTGATATTTTGTTCATCACTGAGAGATAACAGTTCCAGATTGTAACAGAGTTTATTGTTTCAATAAAGTTTGTTTTCTGTTACATAAGTTCTTGAAGTTTGATTTGATTGTAATAAACACTGTATTCACCCCCTCTACAGTGAAAGTGTGACCTAACAAGTGGTATCAGAGCCTTCTGTTAACACACATACAGTTAAAGATCCAAACACAATCATGTCTGACACAGAAACTCCAACTAAGCCTACCAAAACTGAGGAATCATCAAAGACATCAATTCAGAGTCGATATGAGACTATCAGAGTTCCCATATTGAGACCATCTGAATATCCCATATGGAAGGTAAGGATGACCATGTTTCTGGAAGCAACAGATCCAGAATACCTTGATAGAATCAAGGAAGGGCCTCACAAACCTACCAAGCTCGCTGTTGTAGTTGCAGGTGAAGCAGCAAAGACTGTACCAAAGGAAAAGAGTGATTACACTGCTGAAGATATAGCATCTATTGCTAAGGATGCCAAGGTACGACACTTACTGCATAGTGCCATTGATAATGTAATGTCAAACAGGGTAATCAACTGCAAGACTGCCAAGGAGATATGGGATGCACTGGAGACAAGGTGTCAAGGAACTGAAACAGTTAAGAAGAACAGGAAGACAATACTCACTCAAGAGTATGAACATTTTGACTCAAAATCTAATGAGTCATTGAATGATTTATATGATAGATTTGTCAAACTTTTGAATGATTTGTCATTGGTTGATAAAGAGTATGATCTTGAAGATACCAACCTAAAATTCATGTTAGCTCTTCCTGAATGCTGGGATTTGAAGGCAACAACAATAAGAGACAACTACAATCTTGATGAAACAACTCTTGATGAAATCTATGGAATGCTCAAGACTCATGAACTTGAGATGAAACAAAGAAGCAAGAGGAAAGGAGGAAAGTCAAGGACAGTTGCTCTCAAGGCTGAAGAGGAATCCCCCAAAGCACCTTCCTCAAAGAAAGACAAGGGTAAAGCTCTTTTCATAAAGTCTGATACTGAGTCATCAAGTTCTGAGAGTGATGATGACTCAGATTCTGAAAGCTTGCCTGAAACTGATGCTGATGAGGAGATGATGAAGCTGTGTGCTCTTATGGTGAAAGGAATCACAAAGATTGCATACAGGAAGTTCAGGAAGGGAAAGAAGTTTTCCAGGAAAGGCATAAGTTCTGATAAGAAGAATTTCAGAAGATCTGAAGGAAGAAGAGGAAAGTCTGACAGAGGAGATTACGCCAATGTTAAATGTTATAATTGTGGTGAGAAAGGCCACATATCTCCTGATTGCAAGAAGACCAAGAGTGACAAAGGCAAAGCTCTTGTCACAAAGCAGAAAAGCTGGACAGACACCTCAGACTCTGAAAGTGAGGAGAACTATGCATTGATGGCAAATGCTGATAAATCAAGTTCTGAGAGCAGTTCTGAAGCTGCTGAAACAAAGGTACCTCAGACTACTTATGCTTTTCATACTGATGATATTAATGAGTTGAGAAGATATCTTAAAACCATGTTTGTTAGTTATAGAGATCAAACTTTAACATGTGAAAGATTAACTTCTGAAAATCTTGCTTTTAGGAAAAGAAATGATTTCTTAGAAAAAGAGTTAGTCATGTTCCATCAAACTCAGAAGGATAGAGATGATGCTTTTTATGTTAGGGATGAAGTGCTAAAAATGAATGAATCTCTAAAAACTGAGTTAGAAAAGGAGAGAGAGATTATTAGGACTTGGACTAACTCTGGCAAAACAACTCAAAATTTGCTAAGCAGTGGAAACTGGAAAGAGGGCTTAGGTTATGGAGAAAATAAAAATGAAAAAGGAACTGTAGAAATTAAGCCTGTTGATAAGCAAAAGCCGAAGTTAAAACCTGTTAAGTTTGTAACTGAAAAATCTGAAAATGAGAAATCAGAAGTTAAAAAGGAATTAGCTTCTGACAAACTAAAACAGGAAAAGACAGCTGAAGTTAACATAGGCTTAATGACAAAGAAGCAGCTTAAGCATAAGCTGAAAGATGTTAAGAATGCAAACAAGGTAAAATCACCTAGGAAAAACAGGAATGGAAAGGAAGGTGTGAATAAAAGCAATAACTATAAATCTGTTCCTGATGCTCCTAGGAAAGCATGTCATAACTGTGGAAGTTCTAACCATCTGGCTTCTTTTTGCAGGAAGAATAAGAATATTAACTCCTTATCTTCAAAATCAGGAGTTAAGAGTCAGTCTGTTAGATACAAACCACAAAATCCTTATTTTCATTGTGGTAGTTTATGGCATTCCATTTATACTTGTAAGGAATATCATAGTTTGTACTATGATTATTATCAAATAAAACCTTCTTTAAAGAAAGTTTCTGTTGTTCCTTCTAGTGTAAGTTCTGATTCAAAGTCTGGTAGTATAAGTTCTGATAAGAAAACTGTTAACATAAAATCTGATGCTAAATCCGCTGCAAATGTTAACAAACCTAAAAAGGCCAAAGGATCCAAGCAAGTCTGGGTCCTTAAAACTAATAATTAGTGGTCTTTTTGATTGCAGGGCAACAGGAAAAATATTTTAGTTCTGGACAGTGGATGTTCTGGACATATGACTGGAAATAAGGCCCTGCTATCAGACTTTGTGGAGAAAGCTGGCCCAGGTGTTTCTTATGGAGATGGCAACATTGGAAAAACTTTGGGATATGGCAATATCAATCTTGGGAATGTCATCATTAAAGATGTAGCTCTGGTTTCAGGACTTAAACACAACTTACTGAGTATAAGTCAAATATGTGACAGAGGTTATCATGTTGATTTCTTTGCAGAACATTGTGAAATAGTTAGTAAATCTAAAGGAAAAGTTGTTCTGAAGGGATTCAGGCGTGGTAACATTTATGAAGCTAAGCTTTCAACAAGTTCTGATGGTTCTGCAATCTGTTTAGTGAGTAGAGCCTCAATTGAAGAAAGCTGGAATTGGCACAAGAAACACTCTCATTTAAACTTCAACAAGATAAATGAACTGATCAAGAAAGATCTTGTGAGAGGACTGCCAAAATCAGTGTTTGCTCCTGATGGTCTTTGTGACTCATGTCAGAAGGCCAAACAAAGAAAATCTTCATTCAAGAGCAAGACTGAATCATCAATTCTTGAGCCTTATTATCTACTTCATGTTGATCTATTTGGTCCAGTGAATGTCATGTCTATTGCAAAGAAGAAATATGCGTTGGTCATAGTAGATGAGTTCACCAGATACACATGGGTGTATTTCTTGCACACAAAAAGTGAAACTGCATCTATCCTGATTGATCATGTCAAACATCTGGATAAATTGATCAAAGATTCTGTGAAAATTTTGAGGAGTGATAATGGCACTGAATTCAAGAATCTGATAATGGAAGAGTTCTGCAAAAATCATGGAATAAAGCAGGAATTTTCTGCTCCTGGAACTCCACAGCAAAATGGAGTTGTTGAAAGGAAGAATAGAACTCTCATTGAAGCTGCACGAACAATGCTTGAAGAAGCAAAGCTTCCAACCTATTTCTGGGCTGAAGCTGTGCAGACTGCTTGTTTTACTCAAAATGCAACACTCATTAACAAGCATGAAAAAACACCATATGAGATGGTGAAGAACAAGAAGCCAAATCTGAAATACTTTCATGTATTTGGATGTAAGTGTTTTGTTCTCAAGACTCATCCTGAACAGCTATCCAAGTTTGATCTAAAAGCTGATGAGGGAATCTTTGTTGGATATCCACTTTCCACAAAAGCCTTCAGAGTCTATAATTTGAGAACAAAAGTGGTCATGGAATCTATCAATGTCTCTTTTGATTACAAGAAGATCACTGGACTTGAAGATTGCATTGATCATGATCAGCTGAGATTTGAAAATGAAGATTCATATTCTGATACCTTAAGTCCTGACAGTCTAAGTCCTGATACTGTAAACTCTGATGGATTAAACTCTGATGTTATTGAAACTGTGGTGACTACGTCAAAGGAAGATGCACCAATGCAGGGGGAGCATACTCAAGATATTATCACATCTCAAGAAGCATCAGAACATACATCTGGCTCTTCAAGTTCTGATTCGTCAAGTTCTGATAAGCCAAGTACTGACAGTGCTGAAAATCTAAATGCTGAAGGATCCAACTCAGAGAGCATAGTTTCAGGGGGAGCATCAGAAAATGAAAACGAAGACAGCATGAATCATGGGGGAGCATCCAGTTCTAGAGAAAACCTTCCATCTTCAAGGAAGTGGACAAAATCACATACACCTGATTTGATAATTGGAAATCCTGATGCAGGTGTCAGAACTAGAACAGGTACTTCGAATGAATGTCTTTACAATTCTTTTCTCTCTCAGTCTGAGCCAAAGAAAGTGGAAGAAGCTCTTCAAGATGCTGATTGGGTGCAAGCAATGCAGGAAGAGTTGAATGAATTTGAAAGAAACAAAGTCTGGACCTTAGTGCCAAGACCTAAGAATAGATCTGTTGTTGGTACAAAATGGGTATTCAGAAACAAAACTGACAGTGATGGCATAATTGTAAGGAACAAGGCAAGGCTGGTTGCAAAAGGATATTCTCAACAGGAGGGAATTGACTATGATGAAACATTTGCGCCAGTTGCTAGGTTAGAAGCCATAAGGATATTCATGGCTTATGCTGCTCACAAAAAGTTTACTGTCTTTCAAATGGATGTGAAAAGTGCTTTTCTCAATGGAGAATTGGAGGAGGAAGTATATGTTGAACCCAGGCTTTGTAGATTCCAAACATCCAGATTATGTCTACAGGCTTGATAAAGCACTTTATGGACTTAAGCAAGCTCCTAGAGCATGGTATGAGACTTTAGCTCAGTTTCTTCTGGAAAGTGGATTCAACAGAGGAACTATTGACAAAACACTGTTCTATCTCAACCATGGCAAGGACTTACTTTTGGTCCAGATTTATGTTGATGATATCATTTTTGGGTCTCCAAATGACAAACTTTACAAAAAGTTTGCCAAACTAATGCAGTCAAGATATCAGATGAGTATGATGGGAGAACTTAGTTATTTTTTCTGGGCCTTCAAGTCAAGCAGAGTGAAGAAGGCACTTTTATTTGTCAATCTAAGTACACCAGAAACTTGCTGAAGAAATTTGGAATGCAAGACTGTTCAAGTGCATCCACTCCCATGGCCACTGCAACAAAACTGGATAAGGATACTGGTAATTCAGTAGATATTACTGATTACAGAGGTATGATTGGCTCACTTCTCTATCTAACTGCTAGTAGACCAGATATCATGTTTGCTACCTGTCTTTGTGCAAGATTTCAAGCAGATCCAAGAGAACCTCACTTAACAGCTGTAAAAAGAATCTTTAAGTATCTTAAAGGAACAGCTGATCTAGGATTATGGTATCCTAGAGAATCAGATTTTAAATTAATAGGTTACTCAGATGCAGATTTTGCAGGTTGCAAAATTGACAGGAAAAGCACAAGTGGAAGCTGCCAATTTCTTGGAGGCAGATTGGTTTCTTGGTATAGCAAGAAACAAAAGTCAATTTCCACATCAACTGCAGAAGCAGAGTATATTGCTGCAGGAAGCTGCTGTGCACAGATTCTTTAGATGAAGAATCAGTTACTGGATTATGGGTTAACATATTTCAAAATCCCTATTTACTGTGATAATCAAAGTGCTATTGCTATGACAGGTAATCCAGTTCAACACTCTATGACAAAGCACATCAGCATCAGGTACCATTTCATTAGGGAACATGTGGATGAAGGTACAGTGGAATTGCATTTTGTTCCCACAGATCAACAAGTAGCAGATATCTTCACAAAACCACTGTGTGAAGCTACCTTTACAAGATTGGTAAATGAACTTGGAATGATTTCAGGTTCTTTCTCTAAATCTGCTTAAACTTGTTCTATGTTATCAGACTTTATGATCAGTATTTACAGAATTAATCTCTTTGTGTATTCTGTGCTTAATTGATAAATGTTTTTAAGTACTGACTGTTGTCTGATATATATCTCTTAACTCTAATAAGTGATATATCTGTTTAAGTAATCATTCAATCCTATGAGGATAATTGTGCTAGATACTGACCTACTAGTCTTCAATAAACAAATGATCCCATGAAAGAAGTAATTATTTCTGTGGAAATCTTATGACACAAGCAAATTCTGATACTTGAGCTTAGTTTAGTTTACTTTATTCATCTTATTACTAAGTCCCAAATTAGAATAATGCTACTCATCTGTTTAAGTTCTGATTCTAGTAAAACTGCTGAATGTACTAAGTGCTGATAAACCTCACTTATCAAAAGAAGAAGAAAAAGAATCAAAGAATAATATCAGGTACTCCTTTGAGATCTAGAGTAAAAATGTGAATGGGACGACCCAAGTGCATAGCTGGTATTAAGTAAATATGCATTAGAAAAGCAAAATATTTTCTTGGTGACTTTTCACACTCTATGATTACTGGAGAAATACTCTGATAATAGCATAAATTCTGATAAGCAGTCGTAACTCACTTACACTGAGAAGCCACTGTAAAATAGAATTTAAAAAGATGCATAAAATTAGTACAAAAACAGTTGAGGTGGACTCATGCATGAACTCATTTATCAGTAGGTTTCAGGATAATGACAGCTCTTTAGCAAAATTTTAATTATGACTTATTTCTAAGATGTACTGAAGTAAATCAGACTTTACTCTTTATTAGTTATTTAGCTTAATGCACACACAAATCACTCCATATGAATGATGAAATTTTTGTGGTGATCTATGTTCTTTTAGACAAACAGTCACTGTGTCACCTTGCACAAATTCTGAGGACACGTTCTAGTTATATGTTCTGATGATTAAGTTCTGAAGACTATAACTCAGAACTTGTATGAAAACTTACTAAGATAGATATTCCTTGTTCGAGTTAAGACATTATGTTCTGATGACTGTTAAGTTCTGGTATAGGTCTAAGTTCTGATTTTTCAGTCTAACCCTTTGACTTATCTGTGAGTAAAATTTGGTAACAGTCTCAGATTAATTTAGAATATGTTGAAGTGGAAGATTAATAGTCTATGGTTAGGACTAATGGCACTCGTCCTTGAACAGTTCACTCTTGTTACAGAGGAACCACCAGTGCCTTGGAGTGAAACTCCTGCAGGACAGGAGTGGACTAAGGAATGGAACTCAGTCTCATGTATTCCATCTGCGTTACATCTTACTGAGCACTTGACTAAAGCTGATGAAATGTTAAATTCTGATGATTTCAAAACTCAGCTTCGTGTCACTGCATTGAGTACTAAACATCTACAAGGTCTTCATTCAACTACTCATGCAGAAATACACAAGATTCAGGAGAACTTTATCAAACAAGAACAAGTTTGGAAACTTGATAAGAAAAAGTTCTTTCAACCATCTATGGACAGGATTGCTTATATTGAGAAGACTCAAGATCGTCAACAAGCACAGATTGATAAAATTCTGCAAAATCAAGCTTCTCAGCAATCACAACTGACTGAAATCCAATCTTCAGTGGAATTGCTTATCTCTCTTCTACTTCCTGCTGATGCCAAAAAGGGGGAGAAAGTGATTAAGTCCAAATGCAAGGATGACAAGACACTGCAAGGAAAGGATGATGAAAAAGATGACCAAGGAAACTCTGGAATGGGTGGAGGTCATAGTCAAGGTAAAAGATTCTCATCAAGAAATGCTGAAATTGCAAGTCACAGGATAAGTTCTGATACTGGGAAGAGAATAAGTTCTGATACTGGTAAAAGAATAAATTCTGATGAACTTCTAGATCTTGATGAAGAAATGTCAAGACAGTTATTTCTTCAAGAAAATCCAGGAATGGACTTGGAAAGTTTAAAGGAAGAAGAAGCTAGACTTAAATCAAAGAAAGCCACATCTAAATCTGAAGCTTCTGGTAAAAAGTCATTTCCAAAACTGAAAGGTATTGTGATTAAAGAAAAGGCACAAACTGAAGCAACATTTGCTAAATCACAACCAAAGATAGATCCAAGATCCAAGGGTAAAGAAAAGGTTGGTGAACCTGTTAAAGTTTATGTACCTCCTGTTGATGAAGAAATTACTGATAAAGAAGATAATCTTGCTCTGACTTCAAGAAAAGTTCTTAAAACAACCTCTGACATGGCTCAAGTTGTTCAGAGTCAAGAAATTAAAAGTTCTGATATTCAAAAGAAGCAAGTAACCTCTGACACAGCTCAAGTTAACTTGATATCAGAAGGAAGATCAAAAACACTCCTACCAGGATTCACTAAAGCAAAACAAACTCAACCTTTGAAGACTACTGCAAGTCGTTTTGAAGCTAGAGTAGTTACTGGAAAGGAAGCAAGAGATAAAACTGGATTGGGAAGTGCTGATGAAAGAAGAGTACACAACACTACCAATGATCCAACTTCCTTGAGTGAACCAGGAATTGGAGCAACTCCTGAAAGATTGAATCAATTGGAATCTGTACAAATGGTTTACCATACCTAATTGAAGGAACACATCTTGTTGTATTTCATGACAGATGGTAGGGTTTATCATATAAGACAAAATGCCATTCCATTGAAGTATTTTGAAGAATTTGAGCATGTATTATTCTTACTTCAAGTGGATGACAGATTGACAGGGACTGCTGCAAACTATTTGAAAGAACAGATTCAGAGACAGAAAAGACTTTATTCTGTTAAGTCTGACAGCATATATGTTCCAAAGTACAGAAATCACAATGGTGATATTGTTGATATGAAGCCTAATACTGCACAGATCAGAACATATCTTGGTATTAAGGGGCTTGAATTCAATCTAGAGTCTGACAAAGCTTATGTCATAAGACTAGATCAGGAGTTGAGAAAAGCAAAGATTAATGATCTCAGAGCTGCAATATTTCAAATTGGTGAAGATACTGCAGAGTTTAAAGATGTCAAACGGAGAATGATTGATGAACTCAGATATGCTGAGAAATGTTTGTTGAAGAATTATCTCAGAATAACTCCTGACATCAGAGAGATCAGAAAATGATGAAGCCAAGTCGAAGATCTACAACTGCTTAAATTCTGATGTGTATACAGACTAAAGTTGTTATCAGAAGTTGAATTGGTAAAAGCTTTAAGGACTGTAAGTTGTAGTTATCTTGTCTAATTCTCATGCATTTGTACTTAATGTTTTTGACATCATCAAATATCTGTTAAACTTGTATATTTTGCTAATTTACAAGTTGGGGGAGATTGTTAGATATATTTGATAATGTCATGGCTAATATGTTTTATGTTTAGATTTCAGATCTTATTTGAACAGGACAAATCAGTACTTAACTGTTGATCAGTACTTATACTGGACGTCAGGACTTAAGGGATATCAGTACTTATGTTATCAGGAGATAAGCATCAGGAGATAGATATCAGAACTTAAGTGCTGAAGGACGATCAGATAAGGACAGTAGCTGATTAAAGTTAAGAAGATCAAGATAAACATAAGAAGAGATATGCATGAAGAAGGAATTCCGTAAAGAATGGAATACTTGGAAGAAAAGATATCTGATTGATATATATTAGGAAGCAGAATTATATTCCATATCAATTAGAGATTATCTTGTAACTGTGTAATATATAAACACAGACATAGGGTTTACACTATAAGTGTTATCATTATCGAGAATATTATTTACTGTAACCCTAGCAACTCTCGTGATATTTTGTTCATCACTGAGAGATAACAGTTCCAGATTGTAACAGAGTTTATTGTTTCAATAAAGTTTGTTTTCTGTTACATAAGTTCTTGAAGTTTGATTTGATTGTAATAAACACTGTATTCACCCCCTCTACAGTGAAAGTGTGACCTAACAGCCACCCTTGCTAGCATATGGGCGACATTATTCGCAGATCTATACGTAAACGCAAAAAGCACATCATCAAAGTGCTTAACTAACTCCAAACAATCGGATACAATCGTATCAAAATAAGTTCGACCTCTAACTCCATTAAGTGCATCAACTAACAGTTTTGAATCAGTTTCGAAAATGCACTTAGTCCGCCTCCATTGCTTAATCCACGATAAAGCCTCCCTTAAACTCAATGCCTCAGCATCTCTTGGCTGCGTGGTAGCATGTGTTGTGCTACAACGAGCTCGAAGGAAGTTACCAGTTTCATCACGCACTACATTTCCAAGACCCACAGATCCTGGTTGAAGTCCCCAAGAAGCATCAATATTAATCTTAATCCACCCAGCTGGAGGTTTCACCCATGACCTTGACCCAGTCTTTTGAGCCATATTTTTTACACTTTCACTCTCTCTAGCTTTCTTCCAGTCTGATAACAAGCTTAAGGATGCAGTTTTGACTCCAAACACAGAAGTACCCACACGATCCCACACCCATTTACAACCCAACCAAAGCACATTGGTCTGTCGTTCCTTTGTCAAAAATATTCCAAAACAGGTGCATTATTGACATACCTGGCTCCAGCGTAGTAAGATTCTGCAACCCAACCGAACTCCAGACTTGACGAGCAAAGTCACAGTTAAAAAGTACATGCCTTGAATCTTCCACATGCACCTGACACCATGTACATATTGCACTCATTTGTACATTTTTTGTTAGCAAGGCAGTTGCTGTAGGTAGACATTTTCGACACGTTCTCCATAAGAAGTGAAGCACCTTGCTAGGCAACTTAAGCGACCACAGTTTTCTCTAGAACCCAGCTTTTCCATAGTTATTTTCGCCCTCAATTTTCTGATAACAACTCTTCACCGTAAAAACGCCCTTATCATCAAATATCCAAAACCAAGTATCCTCACGACTTCTCATTGGTATAGGAATTTGTTTAATTAAAGTCATGTCTCTCTCATTACATATATCCCGAAGTATCTCATCATCCCATTCTCTTCTGTCCTCCATCATCAAATTTTGCACCACGATCTCACTTAACTCCTCAGGCATATTTGTTGTCAGGAATCCATTACTCGAACAAGGAAGCCACAGAACCTGCCATACTTTAGTACTACTCTCATCCCCTATTCGACGCCTACATCCTTGTTTAACCCAATCCTGAGCCTCCATAATACTCCTCCACATATAGCTGGGGTTAGTGCTTAGGGAAGCACTAAGAAAATCAGATCCCGGGAAATATTTTGCATGCATAATATTTGTCTCAAGAGGGTTTTCATTATTAATAAGTCTCCACCCTTTCTTTGCAAGCATTGTAATATTAAAGCTTCTTAGTTTTTTAAAAGACAAACCACCACCTTCTTTGCTCATACACATCTTATCCCAAGATAGCCACTTAATGCCCTTTCCCGTATTTACATCTCCCCACATGAACGCATTCATTTTCTTTTCGATCCCCTCACAAATCTCTAACGGAATCAAAAACAAGTTCATCCAAAAGTTCGGGAGTACTTGAGCTGAAGTTTTTAACAACACCACCTTACCACCCTTAGACAACGTCTTCTCCCCCATCCCTGTAATTTTTGATTGACTCGATCCCTTAAAAAGCCAAAAACCTCCATCTTATTTTTACCAATGATCATTGGCATGCCGAGATATTTACCTGGTGATTTCACTTCCTGAACTCCTAACAACGTACATACACTTTGTCTATCTTCTCCTGTTGTATTCGAAGTAAAAGTGACCGTCGATTTATTAAAATTAATGCTCTGCCCTGACATTACTTCAAACCGTATAAGGATGTTTTTCATCACATTGGCTTCCGCTGTAGTGGCTTTAAAAAAGAAGTAAGAATCATCTGCGAAAAGTAGATGGGATATGGTAGGTGCCCCACGAGCAATAGTACACCCATGAATCAACCCCGCTTCCTCATTTCTTCGCATGATAGCACTTAATCCCTCCACACATAAAATATAGAGATAAGGGGATATAGGGTCCCCTTGACGAATTCCTCGTTGAGATACAATATCACCAAAAACAACACCATTATGCAGGAAGCTATATGAGATTGATCTTACATACCCCATGATTCTGCTAACCCACACTTCACTAAAACCAAATTTCAGCAATATATTTTCCATAAAATTCCACTCAAGTCTATCATAGGCTTTTGAGATGTCAATCTTCATTCCTGCTAACCCTGTCTTCCCTTGAGTTCGACGTTTCATATAATGATTTACCTCGAAAGCAATAAGAGCATTGTCTGTCAATAACCGCCCTTCAATGAACGCGCTTTGTTTATCCGAAATGATACTTCCCAAACAAGGTTTCAATCGATTTGTCATGACCTTCGAAAGAATTCAAAGCAGCACGTTGCAGAGCGAGATAGGACGTACATCAGTCATCTTCTGAGGAGTCTTAACTTTGGGAATCAAACAAACCAGCGTTTGATTACTTCCAGGTGGTAATTCCCTTGTCCTAACAAAATTTTGGCAAAACTTAACCACATCAAGATTAAAACTGAGTAACTGAAAGTAAGCCGTTTTAACGGATTAACACTTAAAAGTTGATTACGTTCTATTTAATGAAAATATTTTTTCTTTTCCAGAAAAAATAGGGGATGTGGCTTTTAGAATTATAGAAAGTATAAACCGTGCCAGGCGTAGAGCATAAGATATGCCTGAAAATAACCTGCAACAAGAAACTCGGATATTTGTATTGTTGGGTTTGTGGAGCCTATTAATTAAACCCATGAAAATAGACTATTCAGATTCAGATTAGTTTATGGATTAGTCTACTTTTCAGATTTGGACTATAATTTTGATTTAGGTCTGGTTTCTTCTCTTATAAATACCCATGTAATTGTAAAATCATAGCATAACAAATTGTGAGAGATCAATACAAAATTAGTGCGGCTTGTGAAGTACGAATTTTCGAACCACGTAAATATTTGTCTTGTGTGATTGTCGTCTATTTTCTTGTTCTTGTTTATTCGCTTTGGGTTTTGCTTTTGTTGTTGTATACTCAACAACTGGTATCAGAGCCTAGGTTTTCAGGCGAGTGGGAGCGATGGCAGAAGACGGGAAGGTAAAGATCGATAAATTTGATGGCAAAGATTATGGATTTTGGAAGATGCAAATTAAAGATTATTTGTATTAGAAAAAACTACATGAACCGCTGGAAGAGAAGAAGCCAACTTCAATGAAGGAGGAAGACTGGAAGTTATTGGACAGGCAGACTCTGAGGGTTATCAGGTTGACTTTGACAAAGAACGTTGCTTACAATATCGTCAAGAAAATGATAACTTATGGTTTGATCAAGGCTTTGTCAAACATGTATGAGAAGCCATCTGCTTCAAATAAGGTGTATTTGATTCCCTTGTTAGTTGTCATGAGATCGAATGAAGGAGATTGTGTTGCTGATCATGTGAACGAATTTAATTCTATCCTAGCAAGATTGGCATCGGTGGATATTAAATTCGATGATGAAGTACAAGCTTTGTTATTGGCATCCTCATTACCAGACAGTTGGTCGGGATTTGTCACTGCTATAAGTAATTCATCTGGGAGCGGTAAGATGACTTTTGATGGAGTTCGAGATTCGATTCTTGGAGAAGATATTCGTAGGAGAAACTCAGGAGAGTCGTCAGGTTCCTTGTTGAGTGCTGAGAGTAGAGGCAGAAAGTTTGAAAAGGGGCAGAATAAGGGGCGTAGCAGATCGAAGTCACAGAAGAGAGGAGAATCCAAAGATCGCAAGGATATTGTTTGTTGGAATTGTCAGAAGAAGGGTACCTTCAGGAATCAGTGCACGGATCCCGCGGCTCCTAAAGGAAATAGTAAATAGGATAATTCAGCTAACATAGTTGAAGAAGTGGTGGATGACGATGCTTTGATTTGTTGTGTTGAATGTTCGGTTGAATCATGGGTTATGGATTCTGGTGCATCATTCCATGTTACCCCTTGCAAGGATTTAATGTTAAATTTCAGAGTTGAAAATTTTGGTAAAGTTCGTCTTGCTGATGATGAGACTTTGGATATTGCGGGCATGGGAGATATTAATCTCAAAACCTCTTTGGGAACTAGCTGGATGTTGAAAGATGTAAGGTACATTCCTGGACTGAAGAAGATGTTGTTATCTGTGGGTCAGTTAGATAAGGAAGGGTATCGAGTTACTTTCGGAGACGGACAGTGGAAGGTTATAAAGGGGAATTTTGTTATTGCTCGTGGGGAGAAAAAAGGGACTTTGTACATTGTTGAACAATCTAGCTATGAAGCAAATGCAGTTGGTGATGAGATTGAGTCTTCAACTTTGTGGAACCAAAGGCTTGGTCATATGAGTGAAAAAGGTATGAAGCTGTTAACTTCGAAGGGAAGATTCCAGAGTTGAAGAATATGGAAGTTGGATTCTGTGAGCCATGTGTTCTTGGAAAGCAGAAACGTGTTACTTTTGCAAAATCAGGGAGGACCCCCAAGGCTAAGAAGTTAGAGCTAGTTCATACAGATGTATATGGTCCAACAACAGTTGCGTCGTTGGGTGGATCTCCCTACTATGTCACTTTCATTGATGATTCCACTAGAAAGGTATGAGTTTATTTTTTGAAAAATAAATCAGATGTGTTTGCTACTTTCAAGAAGTGGAAGACTGAAGTTGAAAATCAGACCGGTTTAAAGGTGAAGAGTTTGATGTCGGATAATGGAGGTGAATACAATAATGATGAGTTTAAAAGTTATTGCGCGGAATTTGGAATTAGAATGATTAAAACTATTCCAGAGACACCACAACAGAATGGTGTTGCAGAGTGCATGAATAGAACCTTGAATGAGAGGGCGAAGAGTATGAGATTACATGCAGGGTTGCCAAATATGTTTTGGGCAGATGCAGTTAGCACAACAGCGTATCTCATAAATAGAGGACCTTCAAGTCCTATAGGGTTCAAGATTCCTGAAGAAGAGTGGCAAGAAAAAGAGGTAAATCTTTCACACATGCGAGTTTTTGGTTGTATTTCTTATGTGCGTGTTAAAGATTCTGACAGAGACAAGCTTGATCCGAAAACAAAGAAGTGTATCTTCATTGGTTATGGCTCAGATAATATAGGTTACCGTTTCTGGGATGAACTGATTAAGAAGGTCGTTAGAAGTAGTATGTTACTTTTAATGAGAATGCAGTGTATAAGGATAAGTTTGTAGTCGATTCTGAGTTTACAAAGGAACAACCTGAGAAAGAGGAAGCAGTGCTTGAAGAGTGCTTGAAGATATTACAGAAACAGATCTTGCAGGAAATAGTGGGAGTTCGGAGAATGTTGATGACAGGGTTCCAGTAACTCCACAGACTGAGGTAAGAGAATCTAGCAAAAGTGTGAGGCCACCACAAAGATATTCTCCTTCATCATATTATATGTTATTGACCGAGGATGGGGAGCCTCAGTGTTATTCAGAGGCAATACAAGTGGATGATTCAGTTCAGTGGAAATCAGCCATGGATGAGGAGATGAGTTCTCTTGAGAAGAATGAGACTTGGTCTTTAATAGAGTTTGTCAGATATATTTGAGATGTCATGTCTAATCTGATTTGTGTTCAGTTTTCAGAACTTAACAACAGGACTTATCAGGACTTACTGGAAATTAGAACTTACTGAAGTCAGAACTTAATATCAGAACTTAAGGCGTCAGAAGATATATATCAGGACTTAAGTGCGAGAAGACTTCAGATAAGGAATGTGATTGATTTATAGGAGAAGATCTGGACTAAAACAAAAGAAGATATGCATGAAGAGTTAGAGAACTAGAAGACTTGTAGAAGATATCTGATTGATATATTTTAGGAGACATAATTATATTCCATATCAATTAGAAGATATCTTGTAACTGTGTACTATATAAACACAGCTTAGGGTTTACACTATATGTGTTATCATAATCGAGAAGATTATACATTATAACCTAGCAGCTCTTAGTGATATTGTTCATCACTGAGAGAGAACAACAGTTCTATTGTAGCAGAGTTTATTTGAATATACTTGATCTTTGTTACATACTTGTATTGAAATCGATTTGATTGTGTAAACACTATATTCAACCCCCTCCTATAGTGTTGTGTGACCTAATAGAGTTACCAGCAGGAAAGAAGGCTTTACAGAATAAGTGGGTGTTCAGGATTAAAGAAGAACATGATGGCAGCAAGAGATACAAGGCAAGGTTAGTAGTCAAGGGTTATCAACAGAAAAAGGGTATTGACTATACCGATATATTTTCTCTCATTGTTAAGATGACTACAGTTAGAATTGTGCTAAGTATTGTGGCTACATAGGAGTTACATTTAGAGAAACTAGATGTTAAGACCGCGTTCTTACATGGTGATCTTGAGGAAGACATCTACATGGTTCAGCTAGAGGGATTTTAGGTAGATGGGAAAGAAAACCTTGTTTGCAAGCTTATAAAAAGCTTGTATGGTTTAAAGCAAGCGCCAAAACAATGGTACTTTAAGTTTGATAGCTTTATGATGAAGAATGGATACACGAGAAGTGTTATGGATCATTATTGTTCCTTTAAACGGTTTGTTTCATCTTATATCATATTGTTGTTGTATGTTGATGGCATGTTGATAGTAGGATCAAACATGAAGGAAATCAACAGGTTAAAAAGACAAATGTCTGAAGAGTTTGAGATGAAGGATATGGGTGCAGCAAAACAGATACTTGGTATGAGTATTATAAAGGATAGAGCTGAAGGTACTTTAAAATTATCTCAAGAGAAATATGTTGAGAAATTGTTGCAGAAATTCAATGTCCAGGATGCGAAGACCAGAAGTACATCGTTGGCGAGTCACTTTAATCTCACAAAGAAGCAATCACCTAGAACGGATGAAGGCAAGAAAGATATGCCTAAAGTTCCTTATGCATCTGCATTTGGCAGTTTAATGATAGCTATGGTGTGTACAAGGTCAGACATTGCTCATGCAGTGGGAGTTGTTAGCAGATTTATGTCTAATCCAGGAAGAGAGCATTGGGAAGCAGTCAAGTGGTTGTTACGCTACTTGAAAGGCACATCCAAGGTTGCACTATGTTTCAGTAAGAAAGATGTTATCTTGGAAGGGTTCTCTGATGCAGATTTGGGTGGATGTTTGGATACAAGAAAAAGTACAACGGGTTATATTTTCACTTTGGGTGGCACCGCAGTTAGTTGGATGTCTCGACTTCAAAAGAGTATTTCTCTTTCAACCACAGAAACAGAATATATGGATATCTCTGAAGCTAGCAAGGAGATGATTTGGTTGAAGAATTTTCTTGAGGAGTTGGGTAAGAAACATGCGGACAGTGCTTTATATAGCGACAGTCAGGGTGCTATTTGTAACGCCCCCACATCCGGGGTCAGAGGATTTGGTCGTCACTATGAAACCTCAATCCAAATTAACATGTTTAATCAATAAACAAATGCCAGCGTAAGATATTTAACATCTATGACCCCAAACTAATCCAAGATCTTTTAAGGTTACAGTTCTAGAAACAAGATATCCAAATTCCATAAATATTTTTTTCACTTTCTTTTAAAACTCTTTTCAATATATTCCAACTCAATACTAAACCCACTGGTGTAACTTCGAAAAGAAGTATACTAGGCCCAGCTATACAATACACAACTATAATATAAAATAATATAAATAACTTTACACAATAAAACTTACACTAGTCCGCAAATCCTGGACCAACCACCTTCCAAAAGCTTCTTCCTTGCTTTCTCGAATTACGCGGCTAAACAACACAAGCTAATCCTCACCGGAGGTTAAATTTGAAAACAGGCAAGTATGAGCGAAAGAAATGCTCAGCAAGATCATTGTAATATATATATATATGGTCGTTTTGATATAAAACCGACATCTGCAATAGCGCTGATCATTTTAAAATCATAATTGCTGAAACAGAAAATTTGTTAAAGAATCGGAAAATTGTTTGTCACTGTATTCAAAACTCTTTTTTTTTTATATTTTCGAGCGAAATGCTTCAGCAATACTTTGAATCTTGTCGAGAAAAAAAACTCGTAAAACAGTATTTACGGAAATATCGTAAACACACCAACATGAAACAATGATTATGGAATGAATCATAAACTTTATTGAAAACCGAACTCTTGAAATTAATACTTATTTTGTTGTCATATCAAATTAGATATCAATACGAACTTTGATACTCACAACATCCCATACGGAAGTCAACATTAATCATCTATACTAATACCACCTTTGATATCTAACTACAAAGTAAGTATCAGCATAAATCAGAAACTGAATCAAAACTGCATTTCACCTTTAATCCAAAACAGAAACAGTCGATAATTCATTTATTCTATGATTATCAAAACAATTTAGAAACAACAGTTTAGATTGGAACCAATTATGCACTATGTTGTTCCTGATGATCAGTCAAGAAACAGCACCGGTATCCCGCAGTCATACCGTAAATATAGGTACTACCCGTATTCCGCAGCCATACGGTACCTATAGGGTGCCAGAAAAGGCATATATTCGCCTTGTAAGATATTACACTTCCGTATAATAGCTCACGCTGGACCGGTGCCTCGACCTCTTACGCAACCAGTAACCATCCAATCTTAAAACCTTTTATTGAAAAGGGGTCATAATAATCGATACCCAAAATAATTTTATTCCCCCATTCACTTGGGCAGGAATACTTGCAACAAAATCATTTTTCTCAAAATCCAAAACATAAATCCAGTAATTTGATGAGTAAAATCACTTAGCTATTCTGAACTTAGAATAGCAGAAAAGTACTTGCATAAACAGAATCATTTAATTCAGCGATATGTAAAACATTTATCTATTCCGAACAGAGAATAGGGAAAGCAATACTTGCATAAGAAGATTTAAAATAAATATCACTTGAACAATAAGTGATGATAGGGATACTTTCCTTTGGGTTTTTAGCAGTTAGTCACACTCGCAAAACACAATTATCTCAGTCTGGCATCTCAAAGCATCACCGTCTTTCCTTTCGACACTTCATTGGTATACTACTCCTGCGATTGCTAGAAGCTTGATAACCAACTCATCATATTCCATTCTTTCCAATGACTAGTCCCGATCAACTTGAACAATCCGCATTTATAATTAAAAGATACAGCTTTAATCATCTAAACGGTAATTACTCGAAGAACTGCGCGTCAAAAATCTATCATCTACCCATACGATAGCCCACACATAAAGAAGACAGTCAAACACAGGACTCTTGACCCACATACGCACATAATTCACATAGCATATAAACACATAACTCACGTATCATATAATTCATATCGCACATGCCTCGGTTCGTCAAAACATTCGATTCGGTACGTTTAAAACTAAAATCGGGTCAAAATACGTCTTTTTTTGTAAATACGCGACTTAGAATTAACTTGCAAAACAAGCGACCTTTCGAAACAAAAAGGATTTGGGTCTCGAAAGTATTTTTAATGAAAGCGGAATATTTTTCTGAGTTTATACGCATTCGTTTCGTGTTAAACGGGCGAACGGTATATTTTCTACGAATAAAACAAGAATAAATCAATTAATAATAATATTAATTGATTTTTAAATACTCAAATATATTTTGAAAAGCTCAAAATAATTTTTAAATCATTATTTAAGAAAATCAGAATTAAAAATGATTTTTCCATAATTTTTGGAATTAAAATACAATTAATACAAATTATGTAAATAAACTGGTTAATTATCAAAATAATTAATCAATTTAAATAAATAATAAATAAATAAAATTTTAGATTTTTGAAAATATTAAAAGAAATAATTTTTTGGAATTTAAAATAATTCAGTTAATTATTAAATAATTAACCAAATTAAAATTGGAATTAAATAGATTTTAGGAATTTAAAATAAAGAATTTTTGATTTATTTTAAGAATACAATCTGCAGAAACACTTTTTTAAAACAGGAAAGGGCCTTAGGAAGATCTAAGGGTGGCGGGGTCGAAGAAGACGACCGGAAACCGGTCGAAGGTCAACCGGAATCTGGATTCGTCCCCAGAAATCGGCGACTTCGCCGTTTTCCGGTGATCACCCGGTCAACCACCAAAACTCCCCGGTTCAGCTCCTTTTGATGCCAAAATGCTCCTTATCATCTCCACAACACAACCAGAATCCGTATATTCTCCAACCATCACCGGAATCAAATCCCCGGCCAAATTCAGACGAACTTCCGGCCAAAAAAACGGCGGAACACGAAAACTCAGAAACGGTAACCAAATTCAATATATCGAATTGAAGCTAACAATCAACCCATCTTAACTACATATTAAAAATCAACAACAAACATGCAAATAATCTGGAAAATCGAGATTAAAAAAAACAGAAATACAAGAACTTGACTTATGAAATCCCGAAGTACAACATCAATAAAAGTTACATAAATCGATTCCTAGGATCATGTTAAAGCTACTACAAACATTTAAAACAATCAAAAGTTCATAGAAATCAAGAATCCAATTCGAGCTCAAGAACAAGAAAAACGAATTCACGATTTACTCAACCTCAGTTGATGATCTTGGGATCAAAATAACGGCCTTGAAACAAGCTTTAGTTTGGTTACTCAAGCTTCACGAACGGATCCCTGAAAATTTGTATCAAAATTTCCCAAAAATTGCGAATAATTCAAAAATGCAGAAATACTGGTTATTTAAAATACGAATGATTTTATAAAAATAAAAACATGAATTTTGTGGGTTTTGACGTCCTGGTGGGGTCCCGGTCCGTTTTTTGAAAAACAAAAACGATTCCTAAATTAACAGAAAATCCTGAAAACGCATAAAATACATTCCAACACACATAAAACGAGATAAAACGAGTAGATCGATAAAGACGCAAATAAACATGCGTCCAAATTACGGATCGATTCATATAAATGCAATTTAAACACGTAACGAGTATCCCATTGGATCAAATCGGATCCGAAAATAGATTACTTAGCAGTTAAGTAACTATAAAATGATACAATTTAGTATCAGATTTGGATAATTATTAAAATCGGGCTTCTTATAAAACACTATATGAGAAAATAATGTAAAAATATCCCGTCTCTGGAGAATACGGTTTTTATTGATCTACCGAAATGATTATCGTATCGAAAATTTTATGCCGGGACGCGTTCGGGTCAAACCGTAATCCGGATCGAAAAAGTTAAAACACGGAAAATGTTCGGAATATCCAGATTAGGTTAGGAAGGAGTTTTCCGAAGAAATTTGGGTTGTAAAAATGTAAAAACGGTTGGAGTTGGATGATTCCCAGCTTTATAAAATAGTTTTATAATTACTCAGAAAATAATTATTAAATCTATAAATCCTTATAAAATCATATAACAATCCAAAAATTACCAGAAAAATACCATAATTATCTATACTTTATTCTGGATATATTAAAAATCAAAAATACTTACACGTTATCACATATACATACCCAAATATAAATATCAATCATCAGATAATTCACCAAAATTCCCATAATATCACATAATAATTATTTATTGATAAAAATAATTGCATGATATTTCCCGGATATTACAAAACAATTTCAATTTACCGATATCAATAAGACCGGGTTTCAAATAACTTTTGAAAATAATAATTTAAGTAAATAATTTCAGAAATTAACAATGATCGATATAAAACTTAACAATTAGCACATTACCATTTAATAACACCAACTCGTCAAACAGGAATAAAATATCCACCATTTTATTCCTTCTAAATCATAAAAGCACATATTTATATTCAAATAATAATTATAATAATTCTAAAAATACGGGATATTACACTATTCATCTTGCGGAGAATCCCGTGTTTCATGCTAGGACGAAGCATATTTAGCCGAGATATCACTTTATAAGAGAGTTGATAGGAAATGGTACTTTATCCTTGAAGAAAATCCTTGGTTCAAAGAATCCTACAAATATGTTGACTAAGGTGGTTATGAATGAAAAGTTGAAGCTTTGCGTAACTTCAATTGGCCTTTAGAATTGATTGATGAGAAGGCACTGCACTAGTTAGAGTTATTAATTGAAGAATTGATTTTATTAGACTTACAAGAGTGAAGTGAAGATTGGCCAGACTCCAAGTGGGAGATTGTTGGGTTTGTGGAGTCTATTAATTAAGCCCTTGAAAATAGACTATTCAGATTCAGATTAGTTTATGGATTAGTCTACTTTTCAGATTTGGACTATAATTTTAATTTAGGCCTAGTTTCTTCTCTTATAAATACTCATGTAATTGTAAAATCATAGCACAACAAATTGTGAGAGATCAATACAAAATTAGTGCGGCTTGTGGAGTAGGAATTTCCGAACCACATAAATCTTTGTCTTGTGTGATTTTCGTTTATTTTCTTGTTCTTGTTTATTCGCTTTGGGTTTTGCTTTCGCTGTTGTATACTCAACATGTATGTGATATCAATCCGAATATGCTCAATGTTGGCCAAATGCGTGCCCAGGAAAGAGGTCTCGGGGAAGATGGATCGCTTATTCACTTGTATGGGTTGAGGGAGATGCTGAAGCACTGAATTTCGAGGATAACTCCGTGGATGGTTATACGATTGCCTTCGGTATTAGAAATGTGACACATATAGAAAATGTTCTTTCCTGGATAAAAGGCTGCGGCTTAATTTTGAATATAACAAGCATGAGCTTTTGGTTTGGAGACATTGAGAATTATGGAGAAATATGATTCTTACAGTATAGGTAAGTCTATTGATCATATCGAACACACACACCAAACACATGTTGCACAAACTACTACTTCCATACATCACCCAACGTCATCAATTATTTATAGAAATGTAACAAACTCTGTGAGATAGTTAGTCTGTAGCCAGCTGTACATGTGTCAGATTAGAGTTGTATATAAGCAAGTAGATTAGAGCATTTTAGATCTTATCTTAGCAACTAAGCAATTCTCTCTGAATATAACAAACTCTTTGTATAGTTTTTGACTCAAGCAATGAATATACATTTTGCTTCTTAGTTTTGCTTGTTCATTTACATATCAAAATCTAGATTCAGAAAGTTAACATGGTATCATAGCTGGTGATGACGATCGTGATGAAAATTGCAATGTTCGAGAATGATTGATTCTGTATTTCAGATCCGTTTATTTTCATCATATACTTGCAAACATACAAGGTGTTTTCTAAACTAATCTTCATGAATTGTCTGTTTTAGTGAGAATAGTTGAAGATCTGTTTAGAAATTGATGTGTTTTGTTTCGTTCTGTTTCGATTGAGTAACTTGATTGATTGAGTATCTGTAATTTCTGTTTCGATCTGTTTGGATTGAATAAATTGTTTGATTGAGTATCTTTAGTCGATAAACTCTGAACTAAAAAATGGTCGAGACTCCTGAAACTACAACAATTGTTCAGTCAAATTTTGATCCATCAAGTGTGTATTATATTCATCCATATGATGGAAATACAACTCAGCTTGTTTCCGTCAAATTTAATGGAATTAATTTTAGTAACTGGAAAAGATCGATGATGTTGATTTTATCAGCGAAGAACAAGTTGTGTTTTGTTAACGGAAATTTAATGCCGCCTGAATCGACTTCACCAGATTATAATGCTTTGGAGCAGTGTAATTCTTTGGTGATCTCTTGGATCTTGTTTAATCTTGATGAAACTATTGCAAGAAGCGTGTTATTCCTTAAAACTGCACGTTCTATATGGAAAGATCTGGAAGAAAGATTTGGTTCGTCATCTATAACTGAACTGTATTCACTAGAGCAAAAACTGATTGAGATTTCTCAGGATAATCAAATTGTTTCTGAGTATTACACAAAATTGAAGACTTTTTGGGACAATATTGATGATGTTAATCTAATTCCTGGTTGTATTTGTGAGAAATGCACTTGTGATTTAGGTCAAAAGTTTATGAAGAAGTTACAGGAACAGAAACTGTTACAATTTTTGCTTAAACTGAATGATAAATTCAGTTCTGTTAGAGGTCATATCATGATGATGCATCCATTACCAACAGTTTCTCAGGCTTACAAATTGGTTACTCAGGAGGAGAATTATAAGGAGATTTCACAGATATCTTCAGGTGCTGAGAATTTAGCATTTGCTGCAGAAAGGAAAGGTTATGGTTCATTCAATAACCAAAGGCCATTTTCTCAGAATTTTCAGAATGGTGGTAACTACAGTCAAAGATCAACTATGAACTATAATTTTAGGCCTGCATTTTCTCATAATAATGTGTCAAGGAGGCCAACTAAACCAGGATCCAACTATTACTGCACACATTACAAAGTACAGGGACATAGTGTTGATATATGTTTTCAAATTCATGATTTTCCACCTGGATTTAAAGGATTTAGAGATAGAAGAGCTGGTTGTACTGCAACAACTTCTGTTGTCTCACAAAATACTAATGATTCAATTTCTTTTCAGAATCTGCAGGTTTCTCAGAATATGCAAACTCCAAAGAATAATACTCAGCAACACGGTTCTTTTACTGATGAACAATACTCTCAACTTATGGAATTGCTTAATAAGCAATTTACTTCTTCACATAATCAGACTGAAAATGTATCGGGTCATGGTCTTCTAGTAGGTAACATATGCTTGATGAGTAGTTCAAATTCTAATTGGATAGTGGACAGTGGCGCCACATACCATATTAGTCCAAATCTGGATTTGTTTGAGAATTACACAGTTGTTAATGATTCTGAAATGCACATAACAATACCAGATGGCAGCAAGATTCCTGTATTACACAAAGGAACTATCATTCTTAATGATAACATAATTCTGAAAGATGTTCTACATGTGCCTGATTTTCACTTCTTTCTTATTTCTGTTAGTAAGTTGTGCAAGGATCTAAATTGCCACATAATTTTTTCTGACAAGAGATCTGCTCTACAGGTCCTTTATCAGAAAGAACCAGTGATGCTTCTTGGTGACTTGGGAGATGGCCTACATAATGTTTCTTCCAGCAAGTCCATAACATTTCAGACTGTTTGTAATGTTTCTAATTCTCAGAATTTGGACAGCACCAAGTTGTGGCATATGAGGCTGGGGCATTTGCCTTTCACTCAATTGAAAATGCTTAAGCCTGAATGAAATAATTTTAGTACTATAGTGTGTCAAATTTGTCCTGCAGCCAGACAATGTAGGAAATCTTTTCCACATAGTTCTACTAAGACTTCTGCTGTACTTGAATTGCTACATATTGATATTTGGGGTCCATACAAGATCAAAACTCGTACAAATTGAAAGCTTTTTTAACCATTGTAGATGACTATACTCGTTATACCTGGATTCATCTATTTCAACTAAAGTCTGATGTTCCTTCTATTTTGGAGAAATTTGTGCAATATGCCGAAACTCAATTTCAGGCTAGAGTACGTTGCATTCGTTATGACAATGCGTTAGAACTCACAGCAGGCACTTTGAAGCAATTATATCTACGAAAAGGCATTGTTAATCAAACCAGTAGTGTTCATACCCCACAGAAAAATGGGGTGGTGGAACACAAACATCGTCATTTACTTGAAACAGCTCGTACCTTATTTCTGCAGTCTAAACTACCGGCAAAGTATTGGGGTGATAGTGTCTTGTGTGCCACCTATCTTGTTAATCGAATGCCATTGCCGAGTCTTGGTAACGTGACCCCGTATTCATGATTGTATAAATATGATCCTTTGCTTGATAATCTCCGGACTTTTGGATGCTTATGTTATGCATCGACATCTTCAGTTCAACGATCTAAATTTTCACCTCGTGCTTCTCCTGGAATTTTTCTTGGCTATCCTTCTGCACAGAAAGGTTATAAAATTCTTGATCTCAAAACTCAACAGATATATATTTCTCGTGTCGTTGTTTTTCATGAATTTCATTTCCGTTTTCATATGCTCTCTAAAATTAATGATAAGTCATATTTGGATTTTATTTTCTTACCATCAACTACATCAGTTTCTATTGATTTTGATGAACTTCCTTCGTTTACTCCGATTATACCTGTTATCTCAAACTTTCATCAGAACATTTCTCCAACTCATTCATCTCCGTCTTTTTCTATTTCACATGATAATTACCATTCTACAGCTTCTTCTCCAGTTCCGTCCTTATCTTCTACAGATGATTTTAATATCTCATCTCCATCACCACCTCCACCTGTTCGAACATCTACTAGATAAAGATTTCCACCTTCTTGTTTGAAGGATTTTCAATGCCACATTACTACTACTTCTACACCCTCACATAGCTGTAACTTTGTTTCTTCTGCTAATTTTTCTTCTATTCACAAAGCTCATATCTCTCAGCTCTGCAATATTATAGAGCCCACCACATATTCTGAAGCTTGTACTGATCCTATTTGGATAGACGCCATGAACAAAGAACTGCAAGCACTTGATTCTAATCATACTTGGGATCTTGTCCACTTCCTCCACGAAAAAAGCCAATTGGCTGCAAATGGGTATACAAGGTGAAGCTTATATCTGATGGTTCTCTCGAACGGTGCAAAGTACGTTTTGTTGCCAAAGACTTCAATCAAAAATTATGTATTGACTATCAAGAAACATTCTCTCCTGTCATAAAAATGGTTACAGTTTGTTGCTTGATTGCTCTGGCTGCTACTCGTCAGTGGAAATTATTTCAGTTGGACGTTAATAACGCCTTTCTTCATGGTGACTTAAAGGAAGGGGTGTATATGCAACCCCCTCCCGGCTTACATGTTCCATCACATCTCATTTTCAGACTGATTAAATCAATCTATGGGCTTAAACAAGCATCCCGCGAGTGGTTTTCTAAACTGGTTTCTGAGCTTACTGACTAGCATTTTGTGCAATCTAAAAATGATTATAGCCTTTTCATCAAACACAATGGTTCTTTAGTCACCATCATGGTTGTTTACGTCGATGATATAATCGTTACAGGTAATGATCTTGCTTCTATTCAGTCCATTAAATCTCATCTTCATCAAGTTTTCTGCATCAAAGATTTGGGATTATTGCATTATTTTCTTGGCATCGAAGTAGGATATTATGATAATGGCATCACACTTAGTCAAACTAAGTTCACCACTGAGTTGTTACGTGAATGTTCTTTTCCTCTCCCGAACAAAGCTTCCACTCCTTTTCCTCTACACTTGAAACTCACCTCTGAAGATGGTTCTTTAATGTCAGATCCTGAGACTTATCGATCTTTAGTTGGAAAATTAAACTATTTAACCAACACTCGACCAGACTTATGTTATGTCGTCCAAGTTCTTAGTCAATTCATGTCTCATTCACGAACTGCTCATCTCAGTGCTCTACTTCATACACTTAAATATATGTCTACCTCTACCAACCATGACATTCTTCTTAAGGCATCTGATTCATTAACACTTCAAGCTTATTCTGACAGCGATTGGGCTGCTTGTCCCATGACTCGAAGGTCTGTCACCGGCTATATTTTATTATTTGGACAATCACCTATTGCTTGGAAGTCTAAGAAACAAGCAACCATTTCGCATTCTTCCTCTGAATCAAAATATCATGCTATGGCTTCTGTTGCTGCTGAAGTGACTTGGACTGTGCGTTTACTTGAGGAACTTGGTGTTTCTAATCTTAAACCAGTCACTTTACATTGTAACAACCAATCTGCTATTTATATTGCCAAAAACCCAGTATTCCATGAGCGTACAAAACATATCGATATTGATTGTCACTTTACTCGTGACAAAGTTCTTGAAGGTCTATTGCAACTTACATAATTGCCAATAACAAACCAACTTGTTGATGCTTTTACAAAGATCATACCTTCACCACAGTTTCAGCATTTGGTTTTCAAGCTGGGTATGTATTCTACACCTCCCAACTTGAGAGGGGGGGGGGTATTGATCATATTGAACAAACACACCAAACACATGCTGCACAAGATACTACTTCCATACATCACCCAACGTCATCTATTATTTATAGAAATGTAACAAACTCTGTGAGATAGTTAGTCTGTAGCCAGCTGTACATGTGTCAGATTAGAGTTGTATATAAGCAAGTAGATTAGAGCATTTTAGATCTTATCTTAGCAACTAAGCAATTCTCTCTGAATATAACAAACTCTCTGTATAGTTTTTGACTCAAGCAATGAATATACATTTTGCTTCTTAGTTTTGTTTGTTCATTTACATATCAAGATCTAGATTCAGAAAGTTAACAAAGTCCCATCTGAAAACAACGCGGGTATTGTCCCGCTTACTTTTACGTACTTTAATGTATTATTATCTATCACCTTATACCTATAACACATATATCTGCACACACAAACATAATGTTTTTTCAGAAAACAGTCTATTCATTCTTTGGAATGAGGGTAGGGTTGCGTACGGTATACCCTCCCCAGACACTCTCCTAGACAGTATTTATTGGGTACAGTTGATTGATTGATTGATTTTTTCTTTTCCGACAAAAAAACAGTTTGATTAAATAGTTTATAAAGGAGATAAATATTAGATACCTAAAATTTAATTACAAAATGGTTCCAAAATTTCGGGTTACATGTTCTATATTCATCTTACATCATACAATTAATTAATAAGATAGACCTCGTTACATGCACATCAATCTCATCAATTAAAATAGTCTAAGAATAAATCCAATAGTGTCTTAAATTGTTATCATAAACTATAATTTGAGATATTTTGAATAATTAGGTGATCCAACAATATTCTAATGGTGCCTTAAAACATTAGGACATCCATCACATTCCTCATTTTTAAGACTCTACTAGGCATGCCTTATTTCAATTTTTTCAATAAAAAATTTACTTCGCTCCTTTTATACACATACATCTTCTCTCTCATTTTTTCCATTCCCTCCAAATATAATTTAAATATTATATTATTTTAATGATAAAACACAACTATAAGGTATTGTTGTTGTAGTGCATACATGCGAATATTATCCTAAATTATTAGGACATCATATTTTATAATATTTTTAAGACATCTCTTAAGACACTTTTGGAATTGCTCTAAAATAACAAATAGCACGTACCACATCATTTTGAAATTATTATTTGTACCCAATTTTAATTCTCAAACACTATTTTATGTTTTTTTACAAAAACACTAGCTCTGTTTGGGATTGCGCTTAAAATTTGATGCAAATGTGTTGGTGAAAAAAGTGCAGTTAGAAAAATCAAATTACTGTTTGATAATATTTTTGATATAGATATGTTTTAATGTAAAAAATTAAAGAAATAATAATTTTGGTGAGTTTTAATGGTGAAATCACAACTAGTTCATGTAAAAGCTTAAAAAAACTTTTTGAAAAAGACAGGGGACATGCCCTTTTTATCGGCGGCTTTTTAAACGAAAACAGACATATTTTTAATTTTATAAAACAGGTTACTAGCTATTTTTCAACAAAAATCTGCCTAGCATAACTTGAAACCACACATAAAACTAGAATCATGACCTACCAAATTAATTAAGTATAAGTAATAATTATCATATCTGCTTGCGGGAATTCCGTTATTGTGTCAAAAAATAACATCATCTATCTATATTAGAGTATCTCCAAGGGCAAAATCTAAAATTGTTAGCTAAAATAAGGTTGCCTAAAATTTTATTGAATCCTAAAATTTTATTGAATCCTGTAACCACTTTTCCTATAATTATCAGCTATATTCAATTTTTTTATTTATCTAACAGGTAACTACCGTTGAAGTAGTTTAAAATTAAAATAATAGTTTTTTTTAAATTAAAATTAAAATAATAGTTAAAACAGGTATCACGTTGACAAATATAACAGATATAATATATGAGTGTTGTTGGATATGTTCTTATATGGTATTTTGCGTGCCTTTTCGGTGGAATTTCAAAGATATCAGGCGTAAAATAACTTTTGTTATCATCGGAGAAAAATACAAATTATTGTATCAAACGTATATATTTAACTTAAATCTACTTTATGTTATCTTTCTTTTTTTAAGCTATCCTATAAAGTAAGTAATTAATTTTATGTGTTAGGCAGTTAGGAAATGATAATCGTGAAAATGAAAATAAAATTGTGTGATATTTTGGTATGTGGCAATATTTCACACCTCCAAAGGGTGCTTATTAAATTTTAATTAGCGTAAAATATTTTATAATAAAACTACAAAAATTAAATAAAAAGGAGGCACATAAATAATATAAACCAATATTTTATTTACTCAAAAATTAAAATAATAAAAAAGAATTTGATAACAAAAGGGGGTGTGATTTATCTAATAAGAATTTTAAAGTAAGTAAAGATGTTATATAGCATAATGGTAGTAATATGAAATCTTTGATTAGGAGATTTGAGATTTGATTCTTAGTAGATACAACAATATACCTATTTTTAATGTGCGAGGAATCGCATTTTTATAATTTTCCAACATAAAAGGGCAAAATTGTAATTTTACCGCTATTAAAATGGTTTAATTTGCTCATAGTCCTCTTTTAATATATAGAAGGAGATATAATTATAAATTAAACTATGAAAACTAAAAAAACGGAGTTATATAAATAATATAATACAATATTCTATTTACTCAAAAATTAAAATAATAGAAAAAGATTATGATAGAAAGAGATGATGTGATTTATCTAATAAGATTTTTAAAAAGAACTCAATGAGATATGCAAATTTTTAAAGAGGATTCAATGAGATATGCCCTATAACGATAGTGACATGTATTTCAACAAGATCAGAGTTCGAATCTCGGTTTATATATAAATTCTTCTTAATTTTAGCTTGGGTGTCATTTGTATAATTTTTGCAAATAAAAGGATAAATTTATAATTTCATAACCATTAAAATAACTTAATTTGTTATTTGTTGTCTTTTTAATATATAGAAGGAGATGGTATATTGAATATAAATTAGGATGGATGCGAGAATGTCATTGTTATAGCACCCCGTGAAATATCGTAGTCAATGTTATCTTTATTTCCAAGCTACCCCATCTCATGGAGTCATTGATCACAACTCCGAAAACGGATCATATCTTTATTTTGCCGACTTAAATATCTTCTTCATGTGAATTGCAATCTACTTGCTGCATTATTTGTTCTACAAAAGCCGGACCTGCATAGCATAAATAAAGTCAAAATCGATCATTTCTTTCATGTAGGAAGCATAATTTTTTGTTGACTGGTTTCGATGGACCTAGCATTTACGGTGCAAAGGAGCTTTAAATTTTATTTTATTCTCCAATGTTGCATTTTCATTTTTCATTCCGTTATAATAATAATAATAATATAAAATTTTGTATTTTTCTCTATGTTCCTTGATATGAATAATAATATAAAATGGTCCTTGATATAGTGTCAGAGTTAGTTGATGCTGATGGCACAACTCAACATTCGAACCCACCCCAACATTCTCACAATTATTATGGCATAATCATGCTAAAATTTACTCTTCGAAAAGTTTTTAATGCGACATGTTCCTTATATAATTTAATAAACGACACGCACAGACTTGGGGACAACGATGGTGGGCGTCCTAACTTTTTTACATAAACTTTAGTTTGAACGTTTTTTGGTGATAATAAGGATCATATTTTTCGATCATATTTTTTGGAACATTTTTTGTCAATATTATGTCCGTAAGCGATAAATACCCCATTTTTTTAAAGAGTTCGATGAAATAGCTTAAATTTGCGATAAAATTGGAATAGAATACATTTGCATAAATGATAGATGATTACGTTTACAGCCCACAATAATGACCAAGGTTTAGGTCCACCAGCCAAAACAAGTTGGTGCACTTGTTTAAAGGACAAATATTGCTCCTTTTTCATGTTTAATTTTCCCCTGGGTATTCCTATTCCGTTATATAATAAGGACATTTGAATAACACAAGGCAACTTGAATGATACAAAACAAACATAAAAAATCTACATACAATGTTATGACTAAACAACATAAATTTGACATAAAAAGTAACATTGCACGCCTAAACAACATAAATTTGTATCTACAAATGATATCATATCATTACATCACTCTAGTATTAATATTAACCAAGGCTTGTTGTAGCATTACCAAAATCTACCAAGCATAAAATCTAACATACTGATCTATGAACACATCTATAGTAATTTTGGGGGGGGGGGGGAAGAGTAAGGAAGAGATTAGGAAGAAAGGCTATGTTCCTGTCTCAACAAAGTTAGTTTCATAACATGTGGGAACAAAAAATGCAAAAAAAAAATATTAAGTTATTTTAACAAACTAAACAGGAGATGTAATAGCAATTTACCTATTATATCATAGCAATTCCTTTAATCTTCACATGACCTGCAGATAATGCATCTTTTAGTTTCAGTGTGCAGGTATGTTGTGATTTAACAGGGGTGTTACGCACTGCAATTATCAGTTACTTTTTTCGCATTGTCCTAGGCTATAGTCTTCATAAAATTTGGTTATCTGCCTATTAGAGAAGATTCAGAACAAGTCCAGGATCGGTTTCTGTCTATTAGAGCAAACTCAAAATAAGTCCAGGATCGGTTTAAAATGATATAAACACTCTTAAAGGTGGAGAGATGAAGATGACTGATGACAATAGCTCACTGTCAAAGCTCACATGTTGTCGTGCAACTGATCTTGTCTCTTAACATCGAAGGATCATTATTCATTAGTGTCTAACTTACTTTCTGCTACCTAAAAATCTAAAAGCTCTAAATTCTGAAAGATACACCGAGGAAACAGAACATATTCATTCCTTTATATTTATGGATGCATGACTTGGTGTATTTTGGCCTTTAACACCTTTTTTTTGCTAAATATATCCAGGTTATAACACTTTTAAAGCAATCAGAATAAAATACGTCAAAAAAAGCAATTCCTAAATTTAGACTCAAGTTATTTTACTCTACAGTCTGAAAGTCAAGAAATGGGCAGCTAGTACTCTTGTATACTATATCTATATTCCAGTCGCAGAGTACTCTCGCATACTATATGTCTATTCCAATCACTTAATTATTACAATGGAGAAGGCACATACAGTTGTATTAAAGTAATAACTACAAAAAAGCAATATGAAATAAGGTAAATGGAAGGGATGCCTAGAAGTAGGTCACAACTTTAAGCATGTAAACAGAGTCGAGATATGTCTGGAACGATCATCAGAGCTTGTCATTTCTATTCTGGAATCTTTAATGGGTATGTGAAGAGTATAAAAATCAGCATAAAAGAAATGACAAAGTTCAAAACCACGTAAAAATTAAAAACTAAAACTCCAGACAGATGTCCCAATAACTCATAGCAGATGATGACTTTGACAAAACCAGATAAAAAGAGAGAGGAACAAATTGAAATCAAAAACATATTTGCATAACACAATTAGTGCACATATTTGCAGCAGACAAAAAAATTATCATATTAATTTGAAAAAAAAAAGATCACTTAAAAGGAACGTTTATAATTCATATACACCTCATGAATTAATCAGCATCTAACTGTACAGTGCAGTAAAGATATTTCTAAAAAAATAGTTCTCCACGGATTTTAGATTGACAGCAGGGGGAGATTGTCTAAACTCTACAGAAGCTCAAGTAAAGAGAAAAAGTTGCCTAAATCTGAATCAGAGATTTCAACAAAGGCATTTTTATTATTTTGTATATAATTACTTCAGAGCTCGAAGAGCAATTAATAAGTTTGACTGTGAGAATAATGTTTTTAAGGCAAGACAAAATGGATAAAGGGCAAGGAGCAGTTAAATGTAGTTAAGATAATTAACCAGGAACTCTTATTCCTTGTTACCGAATTTCTTAGCAATGATTGGCCGGACATCTTCAACATCAACCAAAGTCTCTAAGAAAGGAAGTAACGTAATCAGTGCACAATCCGACTTATCATCAAACCAACTCTTGATTGGAATTCCATTATTCACTTGCAAACGGAATACCTGAAATCATAACAAGAAGTGCTAGCAATTAGAGATAGTACTAAGAATTATTTACTGAAGAAGACTACAATTTAAGATAAAAAGATAATTTTCAAAAAATGGAAAAAAATCATCTCCTGAAGATAATATAATTTCAAAAAATGATTTGGAAAAAACATTGATTATCCTTCAAGTGACCCTACATGGTATCTCATGGAAGTATTTATCAGGTTGGAACACCAGTTGTGACGTTTTTTCCCAATATGAATCTTGCGACTTCCATAAATGATGCAGCATAAGTCTAAGCAAATGGCTATGCTCCTCATTATATTCAATTTTCTTCCTAAATTAAATTAATAGAGAAATGGAAGTCTGCGCGCGCACACTACAAGGCGTATAGACAATGCTACTCTAAGAAATATAATTATATAAATAGCAGTATACCTTTAGCTTAAAAAGAGCACCAATTATATTGAACATCCTAATGTCAGGGTTACCTATTTAGCTTTTTTGAGAAAAAAACACAGAGGAGCTAAAATAATTGCTGCCCTGGCAAGGTTAAATTAAGACATATCGAGAGAAGTATTAATCTAGAAAGACAGAGGATTATGAAATGTGAGCAAGATCAAATACAAGTATAGCAATAAATTTATTTAATCTATGAAAGGGATAACTAAAAGATGAATTCCGGGAACTAAAATTTTTTACTAAGAACACCCAACATGTGAAAAGCCTGTGGGCGAAGCACAGCCATCAATAAGAAATGGGTGGTGCAAAGGTGATTATGTAGACACACTCAAGATCTTATTATTGTTATTTAACAATAACACAAATACCTCTTAGAGCTACCTTATTTAATAATATACCTGTGGCGAATTATCAATTATGGCAATATTTGCAAGATCAACACCCAAGACTGTCAAATCTTTGGTGTAACATCCATCCGCGAAGATGCATGATTCGCGATAAGCTCGGCGTGAAATAATATTCTGATCTGGATCCAGTATATCAAGAAGTTGTTTCGCATAAATGCTTTGACTGGCTGTGAATATTACGATTTCGAACATATTTGCTACTCTCTCTAGAAATGTTTGGAGAAAAGGCCGCTTTTTCACATAAACAATGTGTTCTTTCATATTGAAATAAACCGGGAATGTGAAATCTGCATCAGTACTGTAATCCAATGTAGAATGAACAAGGGTTTCTGTACACATGAGAGCAATAAATATAATGGTGAGGGCTAGTTGAAGTAAGATTACTTAACTGACTCCTGAAAAGTTAATTAAAAATAAAAATATATATTTTGGGAGAAAATTGTTGGTAATATGAAGGATATACCAATGTGCAGTCATGTAAATGAGTACAGAAATTGGATATTAATTAACACGGTCCATACAATAGTATGTAGTAAGCTTCAACTAGAAATTAAGTACTAAATCATATACCACATACCATCCAAATCAAGTACTAATGTGGTCGACTTCTTTTTCTGTGTCATATTAAGCATCTCATTGGTGGGCGGCCAAGAATTTGCGGCTGCATCAGAGACATCTGTCAATGTTCTGATGAACAAATCTAGATCCAAGAAGTCTGCCTGATCCCAGTTTTGGTGGGTGTTGCCATCGGATTCCTGGTCGTAAGATTTCAACTGATGGATCGAAGCACATAAGCTTGAATCAACAGAATCAATTGTAGTGTCTTCAGATAATCTGCCATTGCAGCTATTGCTACTTTCAAAAGAATCCTCAAGGAAAGGCATAATCACGACTTTCTCATCCAAAACTACACTTAACTCATCACATTTGTAGTCAGGGAAGGAGGCAGTCTCGTTAAAATCAGATAAGTGACCTTTGATGGGGATCTCAGAAAAGATCATGTCAGAAATATTAAAATCTGATACATTGCAGGTTTGATATTTACATGAATTTCCGTCATTATCATCACTTTCACCTATTCCTATGAACAAAGCCTCGAGATCATGTTTGCTCCCTGGAAGAGAGAGTTAACATGTTAGATGATAGATGGGACAAAATAGAACCAAAGTAGCATCTAAGAGAAATAATCCCAATCTCAACCACTGCTAAAATAAGATTCGAATTGTGGCTACAACTAAATATATTTAGTTCCTACTAATCTTTTGTAGACAACAGCAATATATGTTTCCTACATGTAGCTCTCTTTGCATCCTATGGTTTCTGGTGATGGCACTTGACAGCGTTGGCTTATAACTATGTTACCCGGACTCGGGTATGGGTGTCGGACACGGGTTCGTATCCAAGTGTCGGACTCGGCAATATTCTGAAAAATTTACATGTTTTTGGCCTAAAATAAGTGTCCAAGTGTCCATACCCATGTCCGAGTGTCGAGTATCCGACACGGGTACTCGAAGCAAAATGAAGAGTCTGGGTAACTAAGCTTATAAAGGTTGGCGGAAAAATTGATGCTATTAACATACCCGTATACCACTCATATGCATACAGCACAACAAACAAATTCATGGATGCCTTTTATACAGTAAAGTTAAAAAGTAATTTCAGAACAGAGGTAACTGCCTATGACCAGACATCAAAACAACTGACGACTTCAAACCACGTGCTTTAGTTTTTAATGCAGAAAACAATGCTAAGGCTTTAGATGGCATCAACTTATTATGATGAAAGGAACAATAGAAGTGAAGAAAAATGCTGAAAATGCATGTCACGTTGTGTAAACTTCAACGCTAAAGGACTTGAAGCCTGGACACATTAAGGGTATGAGGTATCTGTACAACAGGCATGTTAGATTGAGGAATTTTATCATCGTCTTCACCTCTAATTATACATAAATATCAAGGAGTAATTTCTTTGACTAATTCATAGTCTCCACATACGAAGGCGTGTGATTATAAAAGACTTGACATACCTTCAATACTGGGAACATCTAGTTCATTGTGGTCACCAATTATCTCTAGAGTGGGTGAGAAGATCGTCTCCAAGCTAGATATGCAAGGGGCTATTGCATGTCCCAAAATCTGCAATCAATTGAACCATTTATTCACAAGTACCATATAGCGGATGGCACATTTAGGTACAACTTCAAGCTCTTAGAAAGAAATTTAGACAAGGACCGCACAACTACATACGTAGACTAGGGTCAACAGTCAGCAGGCTTCCCTAGTTTCGTGTTATTATTCTTAGCAGGTACATCTGAAAGGACCACAGGAAAGCTAAATTCAAAGTTTCTGACACTTAAATACTCCTTCAGAATACTGGGAATTCCAGAGAAGCATATCTGACTTCACTAAATCACGATATTGATCAACACAAGAAAGCAATTTCAACAAATTACTATATACGAAACTCGAAGTCAAGCAGTAAATATATATTAATCAAAATTCTCAACTTAATTCGGTGATAATAGCTTAATAGATCTATACTATATGCAGCAAAACTAGCACAGCATGAATTCCAGAAAGGTTACGAAGTCGACACATTTTTCTAAAGCATGCAAGAACGGTTGATCAAATAAACATCTTTAGTTAAATTAATCCGGGAAGATTCATGTAGTTATATGCATGCCAGTTTACAAGAACTAACAATGCAACTATGATATATTTGAGTGACTTTCAGGTACAATAAAACAAGGATATAACATATATACAAAAAATATTCAAGGTTAATTATTACCACTCTCATATCAGTTTCCAAATCATTAGAAGCTGAAGGCTGCGTCAGAAGTTGAACATTTTCTCCACCCGGCAAGTTACGGCAGTTGGCATCATCATGTTTAACATCTTGTGGATGTGCATTGTTGCATAAAGACACTACAAGAAATTTAGGTACAATTTATTTAGCAAAAACAGGAAAAAAGGAAAAAAAATAATAAAAAGTACAATTTAAAAAAGGAAGCTCATACTGAAGATTTATTCAACAACAGATGATCTGTAGTATTTAACATAAGTAACCATTATAATAAATTGTAGCCTGAGAATACCATAATCCGTGGTCAACCATATTTCATGTTATACATATACATGGTAGAGTTTCCAGTTACCAATAATTACAATGTACTGTATCCTCTACATACAACTTAAATTGCAGCATATCCCATAGTTTTTTGGGTTGCCTCGCAAGTTGCAACTCATTACTTCGCTCTTGATGACTTCTTCTGAATTGACTTAAGCTAACATAAAATACTATGCATTTTTACTTTAATGATTTTAAACACAAAGCTGCCTCATACTCTATGCAGCAAATGCTCCTAGTATACCTGGTATACTATCTTTTGTAAACACAATTTAGATGTGAATGGAGACATCATTCCTTTTTTTTTTATACTATAAAGAGGTTGAGGTATTCTGTGATGGAAGGGGTGAGTTTCATAAAAAAGAAACTAACAACTAAGAGTCGGAGCATTTCAAATTAGTGAAGAACATATAAAAGTACTTGAACCAGAATTCCATCAAGGCTATAACATACTTTATTAATTTCCAACATATACTCTGAGTTTTTAAATGCATTTATATAGTATCTTGCTAATTTTATATTCATAGGCTTAGCTACGTTGAAGGAGAACTGTTAATTACAACTACAAATGACTTCTAAAAATGATAAGGTACTTGCAGCTAAATCTCAATTATCTTAATTAATCGGGAAAATTTAAATCATAAGATATACACATTAGCTAACCCCTTGTTACTTTGTTTAGAAGACCTGACTCCGCATGTATGTAAGTTCGTAAATTCTAGAAACAGAAACTGCATTCCATAAAGATCCATATATCATAAAGTGCAAAATTTCATAGTACTATGAACACCTGACATTATCAGTATCCTACAAATTATGGAATGTGCATTTAGATCATTATCATATTCATGAAGAATAGCTTTGTTTTAAATTGCCATCGTACTTTATGACCCCTGTCGGTCATTCTACCATTTGTTATTTCAAGATTCATCATAATTGTATCATTGTATGATAATAAATCTTAAAATAAGTTTTGAAGAAGTACTATGCAACACTAAATATTGATGCATAGATTTATAGTAACCACTCAAATTTGACTTTGTACCCAAAACATGTATCTCCTGCTCACATAAACAGGCAAATATCTATTATTCTATATTAAATCACTTACTCTCCTGTTTAATATGAGAACAAGTTGCCAAATCTGCTTCATGTTGAGAGATGCGGACTTGAGATTGAGAACTTTTTGATATCATAGATGTCTGACAAACACGTAACCCATTTTTTTCTCTTATGTTGCTTGTGGTTGACTTGGTCTTCATTTTCAATGATGGCATCTAAGCTGAACTTGTAAGATCTTAACAGTCTCCGGTTGAGAACATCAGCTGGTAAGAGAGATCCCCGAGAATAATATTCTGCTGGAGGAGAGCTGCCAACAGAATGATCAGGATCAGAGAGACACGGAAGTAATCAATTACATATTACTACTACTACAAATAGCTAGAAATTCGTAAAAGATTGCAGGGCCCCAAATTTATGTTATATTAAACATATGTATAAGTTTGACAATGCTGGAAAAGACATGATCAACTGTTAAACTAGCTAGTATCCAAAACATATAAATATGTACACCACCAATCTTGATTGATGGGCGAAGTAGATCTACTTAATGAACAAGTCATGTCAATATTTCGGCATGGTAGTAAATCTTGTCACGGAGCACAATGATGCAATGAGATTGAGGTGCATCTGACCTATTTAAAATCTGATTAATGATGTAGATGAAGACTAAAAGTTATCAAACCAACTTGTCAAGGCAAAATGCATGGCTGGGGTTAATCTTTTAAGGTTTTGACAACTTCAACTCTAAATTGATTACATCACTTACCTATTACCATGTAGTATTGAAAGCTAATATGTAGTTCAGGATGAGAAGCCATGACAAGGTAAGGATCTATTGTCTTGATCTAATCACATAGTGACAGTGAGTCTGTGACTTAATAAATCTACTGGTGAGTTGATATAAAATTTTGTCACTATCCTTGAAGGAAGAAAGGCTCATTCTTTGACAAAGATATCTTGCCTGGTATATGTAGATAAACATTAAAATAAACAAATCAGCCCTCTACTGAAAACATTCGGTGGCAAAAGTTTTAGAATGACAGTCAGATTAATCTATTCAGTTACCTCTTTCATTTTCATATCTCTCTTCTATCTTTCTACATATACAGAAATATAGTCTATGTAAAACTTTTGCCCTGGACCATCTGGGGCAAATTGCCATCTGGTTAGATATTGGACAACTGAGATTGAGACTTTTATTAGACCTTCCGCACATACTAGTTGCAAAAGGAAAATTCATATCTGCATTTAATAAGTGCAGAAGAAAAATTCTACCAGTGGCTAATAGGTTTGACCAATAAGTATCCGGTTCATTATCCGCATGACGATGAACATAAAGATCCAACTGTTTGCTATGTATGGGATATCTGAGAGATCACTTTCCCACATATAGTCCAAAATGAAATCTTTTCCCATAACTAGCTCCAGTACAGAAAGACACACACATATAGGTATATATTGGTACACTGCTATCATTTCTAGAAAAGGTAGAACTATAAGTTGTGTAGGATCTCTGATTAAGCATGTAAACATAGACTTGGACTCTGTGGAGAACACATTTTATACTATAAATATTATCACCATCTTCATTAAAAATAAAAAAATGTTCTTCAAATAAACAGTATCATGAAAAAGTAACTATGCAAATAATTTTCGCAGCAGAATTCGCTGAATATAGGTAAGATACTGAATTTATTGGTTCTCTGGCGAATTAGCTCTCATCCAAAATATTGGTGTATCATATAGGTAGGGGGAGAGAGAGAGAGGGGAAGAGGGGGGAGAGAGAGAGAGAGAGCAGGGGGGGCGAGAGGGGAAGAGAGAGGGAGGGGGAGAGAGAGGGGGAGAGAGAGAGAGGGGGGGGGGGAGATTAATGATAAAGAGTTCCAGGATTGAATATCAAAGGTTCCATCTTGCAGAGGAAAAACCCATGTAAAACAACCAAAAATCTAACTGAATTCATCAAAACTCAAGCAAATTTAAATTAGATCACCAAACAAAAACATAAACAGCTTAAAAACCTCGAAGAAGACAAAGTCAACCAAATGAACATACAAAAACCAATAAGCAAAACTAGTAAAACCACAAGATTCTATTAAAAGATATTAACTTCAACACCAAGAAATAACAATAATCAAATTACCAACTAGAACTAACTCAACAAACACAAATATCTAAACACATACAAACCTGAATCAAACAATTTGTAGAGTTGAATAAGCTTCTGAACAGTTAAACTTGAATAAGTATGTATATACAAACAGCAAATAATCATGACACAGTGATAGAATTATAGATACAGTGAATTAGAATGAAATGTAAAGAGATAGATACATACATAAGTAAAAAGATGCATATGCATACCTGTTAAGCACCAAAGTCTTCTCCTTTCTTTCTCTTTCCTGTACATAATAAAGAGAAACTGGGACCCAACAAGGTCTGAGTGGACCCAGTAATGTTCCTGAAGAAAAGTACTGACGGCTGGGATTGAATCATGTTGAAACTAGTTTTATCCAGTTAAACTGTGCCACGTGGAGGGAGACGAGAGCTTTGTGTTTTTTGACACATGGGGAGTAATAGAAGTAGTGGATTAATAGGAGTAAGTCCGAACCAAAATCGCAATTAGGAAGAATGTAAAAAGTAAAAAGAAAAAATCAAACAAAGAGTCGTCATAGCATCACCTCTAAAATTTATCTGGCATGATATTTTTTAATTTAAATAAAAGAACTTAAACATTTTTTAAAAAAAATATATTAGTCACAAATTTTATTTTCTCCTGCATTTCGGTTGAGTAAGGAGTTTAATAAAATATGTGAAGTATTTAAAAAAACCGAGTAAAGTAAGAATATCGATCAATATTTTATGTATTAAGTGAGTATTGTAGAAAAAAATTAATGAATGTTAAATTTTTTATTGTTAAAAAGTATAAAATCAGATTCTTTGTTCTCAAAAACCCAGTATAAAAAATTAATGCAATGCTTCTTTGTTCTCAAAAAGCCAGTTGAATAGGCTACCACATTTCATTTGCATACACTCGACGCATGTGACTGTGTTGTCACTGTCAACTGATATTTAAATTTTTTATCCGTTGAGTGCATGATCATGCGTCGACAGCTTTGTTGATCATCCGTCGACAGCTATATTGAACATCCGTTGATAGTTGTTTGATCATCCGTCGAAGCTCTGTTAATCATCTGTTGATAGCTATTTGACACTTGACTTCATTTCATTTATGCAGAATTACAATACATCATCTATGTACAATTAATCAACCTATTCTGCATATCTAGTTAAAGTCAACATGACTTATATGCTACTACAGAATCTATACAAAGGTGTATGCAGAAATGTGCTAAAGACTTATTGTTACATAAGCTACTCACTCGATGGATAATAAGTCATCATCCGTCGGGACTATATAGAGTTATTCGTCGGGACTATAATCCTTATCCGTCGAGTGCTACATTTTCACTAAGTAAAATCTACCAAGGTGTTTTGTCAATGAAATCATCAAGTTCACAACATATACACAACAATCTCCCCCAATTTATGTCTACTGGAATTGTAGCCATAAATTAAGAGAAACTTGATGATAACAAAACACCCTAAAAATACAACTCTAAAAGTAGATAGATAAAACTGTAAAGTGCTTCAATTAAAGTTTTGCTCACAATCATTTTCAAGATGCTCCTCTAGCCTGAGCAGATTTATCTAGTTCCTTGAATGTCTGGATCTCTTTCCAAGCTTTCTGTTATTTTCTTCAATCTGATTTTGGAGCTGCCTGTGGAATTCCAGTTCATCAGATTCTGAGAGATTTAGCATTCCTTACATTTCCAAAAGAGTCTCATTGCTAGAGATGCTCAATTGGTCTTCTAATCTGAAGAATCTTCTAACTCCTTTGTCATCCATGAACTCCATCAGCCAGTAGGGCCTTAGATGCACTCTACTCCCTGTGTAAGGAATAGATAGAGTCTTTGGGAGTGCATTTTTGGATCTAATACTCCTCAGTTCTGCAATCTTCTTTAGAACCAATCTTCTTGCAGTTACATTGTACCCAAAGTTCTTCTTGAAAGATGAATAAACCTTTATTAGTACAGCTTGGCTTTCTTGAAGGATCCTGTGAAGTGGCCATTGAATCTCCTTTCCTCCCTTGTACTTGAAAACTAACCTTTCAGGTAAATTCCTGTAGGCATCAATCCCTCTCACTTCTTCTAGTTAATCTAGATAGAGATTTAGATCAGAGAATTCCTTGATGTCACATAAGTACATGTAATCTCCCTTGATGACTTTGGATTGAGCTTTAGTTAGAGATTTGGATTTGAGAGGTGACAACTTCACTTTCTTGACTGCTCTTGACTTTGTTCTTTTTGGCTTGCTAAGGATTGGCAAATTGAAGTCAGGAATTGGTAGACTTTCCCAGTCTATTGGTTCATCCTTAGGCACAATAGGTTCACCATGAATGTTCCTGTAAGGATCCACCACCTTGATGTCTTCAAATACCACAGTGGGTTTTGATGCTTGAGTTGTAGTTGAAATGGATTCCTTGAGAAACTGATCCTCCAATTTTTTACCAACAAAGTTCAATTTCCTTTTGGTTCTTTTAGCCAATTCCTTGTATCTTTGAGATTTCTTCTGTTGTGGTTCAACTTGCTTCTTTGGATCTTGAGATTTAGTGATTTCAGATGGTTGAGCAGAAATTTGTTGAGTAGATTTCAATTTGGCCAAGATAGCAATTTGCTCTTTCTTTTGTTTAGCCTTTTTAGCATCTAGAGCAGCTTGCTTCTTTTCCTGCTTCAATCTTGCCATTTATTCTTTCTTTGCATTGACAAATTGAGGGTGTCTAGCCACCACACAAATTTCTTTCCCATTTATGAAAACTTTAGCAATTCTCCTTTTTAAAACTGAATCAGCTGGATCTTTGTAGAAGGCAATTGATCTTGATAACAATTTCTTCTCATCTGGCTTAGGTGTCTCATACACTGTGTCCAAAGGGTTCTTTAGTGAAGATTTTGAGTAGTTCACCTTTGGCTTCATGATGAGATCTGCCTTTGGAGTTTTGATGCAGGATGTTTGGCCTCTTTCCAGATAGTTCATGCTTATATCATTCACTGAAATTTTCCTGACTTGAAAGTGATGAATGGCTAATTTTTCTGGCTCCTTTGCTAGGTCAAACTTCTTTTGAATATCCTCATCAATTTTCTCCCAGATGAGTGGACTCAACTGCTTCTTTTCAGCAGCTCTTATGTTGGCTGCTGCTACTTTGATCAGATCTATACTGTCTGTAACTGGTGGCTTTGATATAGTAATTGAGGGCACAATTACCGAACTGATTTAAATTTGAAGTCTCTCCCCCTCACTTGATCATTTCTCCCCCTTTTTGTTATTATCAAGTTGAATTGAGGAGGGGGTTTGAGCAGCCACCAATTTCTGAAGTAAATCTGTCTGTTGGGCTTGATGAAGATGAATAGCTGTTAAAGATGCTTCCATAGCTGACATTCTTGTATCCAAAACATCTATCTTTGTTGCAAGATCAGAATTTTTCCTTAATTGCCTCTTGATGTCAAGCATGGCAGTGTCTGGAATCTTAGAATCCATTTTGTCTGAAATGGCCTTTTTCATCTCATCAATATCACCCTTGATGGTGTTAACATCTCTAGCATGTTGGAGGCCTTGAATTTGTTGAAGTTGCAGAGAGGCTAGATGTGCTTGAAGGAGTTTCTTGGTGCTGGCATTTGTAGTGGTTTGAAGAGCATTATGTGTCTGATTGATTAGTTGGATCAGGGTAGTTTTGAAGTAGTGCTCATCACAGTGCTTTGAAAATATCCATGATGGCAGACCTGATCTTGAACTTGAACATACTTCTCCCCCTATGTCCATTGCTTCATCTCCACTATCCCCACTTTCATCACTAAAGAAATCAGCTGAGCCACTAGTCTCATAATCCATATCACCAGATGTAGAGGGCAAAGTTGTGATGACTTCCTTAGCTCTTATCATAGACTATGTGGAATGCACCAGATTGAGCATCATTTCTGCATTGTCATTGCACTGTTCAGCTAGAAGTTGATAAGCTGAAATAGGGTGAGTAAATGCCTCAGCATCAAGGGAGGTGGAATCTATAACAGCCTGAGGTTGCTGAGATAGTCCCTCCATGTCTGCATCATGGACATTCATTGACTCACTAGCAATGACATCCATCCTTATAGCTCCAGTACCTGTATTTCTCTCATTTTCTCTCTTTTGTTGCATCAGGGTCTCACCCTGGCTCTCCACCCTCACACCCTCACCTTCACCATCTAAGGTGGGACTCCTCTCACTCTCTTTTACCAGTCCTGAAGAAATGGACTGCATAGTTTCACTCATTTCCTCTCCTTTTTCCTGGGAGCAACCCAGACTCTCACTCAAAACACTCTTCTCTCTCAATCCTAATAGTGATTGTACAACCACTAATTCTTCTGCACTTGAAATAGATAAAGTTTGAGGCTGTGCAAAGATACTCGACGGATGAGTGATATCCATCGGGTGGGTGGTTTTGCTATCTGACGGATAACTGCTGTTAAGCTTATCCGTCGGGATATAATCACTACTCGACGAATGAGCAATATCCATCGAGAGAGTAGAAATGAATGAACTAGGAATGGAAACTATTGTGGACTCTATGCTGATTGAAGATATTTTGGGCACAGATGATTCAACAGTTCCTGAAAGAATTGGCAAGTGAGCCAACAAATCATCTAAAAGATGATGCTCACTTGTACTAGATTTTGGCTTCCCCAACAAAGTTAAAGAAGGGGAATCGGGAATTGATGTGTTTATCATATCCATATCCAGTGAGTTTGTGGGTGAGTTTGGTGTTTGAGGTGCTTCTATTACTAGAGATTTTGGCTGTGACTCCACATTTATTGGAGTCACATCAAACTGAATTTGTGAAGGTGCAGTGACTGTGTTTTTAGCACCAGTTTGCACAGTGTGTGTACCCTGTGCATCCCCAAGGGTTTTAGATTTCTTCTTTCTGGTATAAGTTTGAGGTGAGCTTGTGTCCCTAACCCTCTTGGCCTGTGCTCTTGGTTGAGAGCTTTGTTCAATAACTACATCCTTTTTAGAGGATGCGGCTAGAAATGAGCTTTTATCATTGTTAAGCACTACAGTTTGTTGGGAAACTGCAGTGTGACTAGGCTGGGAACCACTCAACTCTCCATCCTTATCCTTAGGGTTTCTTTTATGTTCACCCATTTCCTCACCTGTCTTACCCACCTGCACACTTCCCTCTTTGGTTTTGGTGGATTTTGCAACTGGCATCTTTTGAGAGATACTAGAGGGGGCTTTCTTTCATTTGGATTTTGAAATATTTGCAGGTTTGGTAGCTTGGGTAGGCAACTGTTTGGTCATTGACACAGTTGCCATAGCTACACTGGAACTCAAAGAAATTAGTGAGGTTGGAGTAGTAGTAGGGATAGATGAACTTACCTCACTTACATGAGGTGCTTCCATTACAGGGAAATAGAACAGTGGCACCTTCTTGTGATGATTGGCCCTATTCAAGTCTGCAATGATTATTCTCTCTTGAACCCAACAGTCTAATTTGTTGTTTGGATTCTCAAGCACAATTTCTTCACAGAGGTGGTTAGCTAACATCATGAAAAATCTAGCATAATAAAAACTTTTACCCCTCTTGTTTAACTCTCCCAATTTATAACCCAACTCAAACAGAACAAGATCATTAAAATTGAAATACTTATATGTAACCAGCATGTAGAGCATGTTAAGCATGGAAATATTAACAGAATCAAAATTACTGATTTTACCAGAAAAGACCTTGGTCACAATATCACACATAAAACTCCATTCTTTCCTAGGACCCAATCTCCTAATGTCACTCAACTTAGAGGTAGAAAGAGCATAGTTCATGGAATTAAGCATATTGATTATATCAGTGTCAGTGTGTGGTGAGGTCACAGTGTTATCAGGAATCTTGAAACATACTTTTATAACATCACTATTGATACATAATTATTTACCTTTAATGGTTAGAGTGATGGTCTTATCTGTTGAGTTGTATGTAGCAGTGGTCCACATCTCTTCAACAACTTCACAAAAGATTGTGGGAGATTCCAGCATGGCATAGCTAAGCTTGCAATTCTTCACAAAGTCCATCAACTTGTGATAGTCACCAGATTGCTGAATACCCTTGTTTACTAATGCAGTGAAATTGTTCTTCTCATAAATAAACCCAGTTTGAGACATAATCTTGGCAACGGGCGCCATTATTAGAGAATGAGAGCTTGAAGAGAAAGAGTAAGTGCTTTGAAAGAGAAAGAAATTTGAGCAGTTGATTTGCGAATGATAAAAGAAAAGCAATTGAAATGAAATAAGCTTTTATACTATCTTAAAAATAACTGCTAAAAATAATAAAGTAAAATAAAGTAACCAATGAAAATAGCCGTTTAAAAATAAACTGTAAAAATTCCACCCATTATCCGTCGTGTTATGCTTACAAACTGTAAGTATACTCGATGGATAATGTTCAAGAAATTAACGGCTGAGATTAAGACAATTCGACGGATGAGGATAAACTGTTATCCGTCGAGAAATAAAATATTCCAGAAAAATAATTGATTTGATTTTTAAATTGTATGTCGACGGATGATCAAACTCGATGGATAATGATCATCCGTCGAGATGTAAATTTTGACTTAGCCAAAATTTTCATCCAAGACTGAAAAATCAATTAAATTTCTGGCTGCATTTCAACTAGCAAATTATCTCATATAGATTTAAGAATAATTAAGCATACCTAACTCACTTACCAACCTTGAAAAGGTGGATTCATCCAGTGGCTTGGTAAAGATATCTGCAAGCTGCTTCTCGCTTGGAATAAAATGTAGTTCCACAGTACCATTCATTACATGTTCCCTTATGAAGTGGTACTTGATATCTATGTGCTTTGTCCTTGAATGTTGTACTGGATTTTCAATTATGACAATTACACTTGTGTTATCACAAAAAATAGGAATCCTCTCAACTTGCAAACCATAGTCTAGCAATTGATTTTTCATCCATAAAATATGTGCACAGCAACTTCCAGCAGCAATATATTCAACTTCAGCTGTAGAAGTAGAAACTGAATTTTGCTTTTTACTGAACCAGGACACAAGCTTGTTTCCTAGAAATTGACAGGTTCCTGTTGTGCTTTTTCTATCAATTCTACAACCTGCATAATCTGCATCTGAATAACCAGTTAGATCAAAACCAGAATCTCTAGGGTACCAAATGCCAAGTTTTGGTGTTCCCTTGAGATATCTGAAAATTCTCTTAATAGCTATTAAGTGAGGTTCTCTAGGATCAGCCTGAAATCTAGCACATAAACATGTAGCAAACATTATATCTGGCCTACTAGCTGTTAAGTACAAAAGTGAGCCAACCATGCCCATATTGAAGGGGTTTTAGCACATAAACGCAACGAAAACGTAAATTTAATTCTTAAAAATTGAAACCCTCCGCAGGATCCATGCGAAAATAATATTTAATTCGTAGTTCAGTATGTTTACCTTAAGAATATTTACGTTAATGGAACGATGGAGGTCTTGAATGATCACCACGTAGCCCATCGCTGGAACGATCTACGCCTTGAAGGTATCCACACGAATGATTGCCCGGAGGATGGGTGTGTACTAGCACATTCTTGAGGCCGCCTTCTTGCTCTCTCTATCTCTCTTCAAGTTCTAGGGTTTATGTTTTATCAAATAAAATGTGTAACCCTAATTCTATTAGAAAAAGATATTATATATGCAAGAGCTAATGGGCCTCCAACCCTAAAATTAATTTTAAAGTTATTATTATTATTAAATTCGAAATTCTAATTATTGTATTATTAAGTCTCACTTAATCATCCAATAACTTAATTTCGGATTTAATATTAAATTTGAATTTCCCATTTATTTAATTAATTAAGTCACACTTAATTAATAACAAATAATTCGAATTACTTATATTTAATTTAAATCCGATTTTAAATTAAATAATCCTCCAATCATTCTTTGTGCGACCCTTTAGTTTATTATTACATTGGCAACAATTTTAAATCTAATTTAAAATCATAAACAATGAGCGGCATCTAGTAATACATCATTGTTACCCAAGTAATAATAATTAAATCGGTGATCGATTAAACCTTTTGTGTATAATATACAATGTACTATAATCCTTTTAACCATATATTATAGATTAAACTCAAGGCATGTTATGTGTCATCCTCTTCATAATTTAATCCAGGTTTCCTTGATCGATGAGTAGACTATAACATCAAATCAACATTTGAGCATGACCATGCATTTCATAGTCTAACTCAAACAAGAGGCCAATAATATCACTCCTAAAATAGGAGGGTTAAATCCTGTCTATATCATTCATATTTCTCATATGATTCATAATATACCCAATATACACTTTTATCATCACCCGGTCAAAGGTAACTTTTAATGCAACCAAAATATATTAATTCTCATATAGTAATATAATGATTTCAAGTCTAAGGACCAATACATCATTATCACTGTGAGAATTACTTATGACACAACAGACATGTAGAATCTCACATTGGGTCTTCTAGCACCATGTATATAATACATGTGCCTGTGTTTTGACTTTAGTATCACTATACCTATGATCAATGAGATGTGATCATCAGTCAACATTCACACTAGTCTTAATGCATTATTATTGTCCCTTAATAATAATACTCGATCAGGGATCTTTAGGAATATTGATACTATTCTCATAATCTCATTTCTAAGTCACGTACTTAGAGATATAAAATTACATATCATATTCCAAGGACATTTATTAATCTAACATTTTATCACAGAAAATAAAGATATAATAAATTACTAAAGAATAATCCATATAATCAGAATTAATAATCCAAATGTTTCATAATATAAACATAATAGTGTTGTCTCTAGGGCACAAACACTAACAATCTCCCACTTGCACTAGAGCCAATCACCCATGTATCTAATACCCATGGAACTAGTATGACCTTCGTGCTGTTATTGTGACAAAGCCTTAGTCAGTGGGTCTGCAACATTATCATCAGTATGCACTTTACATATATGTATATCTCCTCTTTCATTAATCTCTTGAAGGAGGTGATATCTCCTAAGTATATGCTTTGCCCGGGAATGGGACCTTGGTTCTTTAGCCTGCGCGATGGCTCCATTATTATCACAATAAAGATCATCTGGATCTGTGATCGATGGAACCATACCAAGTCCCGTTATGAATTTTCGTATCCAAACAGCCTCTTTGGCTGCTTCACTGGCAGCAATATACTCAGCTTCCATTGTAGAATCAGCTACCGTATCTTGCTTTGAACTCTTCCAGCTTAAAGCACCTCCATTAAGGCAAAACACAAAACCTGACTGAGATACTGAATCGTCTCTGTCTGTCTGAAAGCTGGCATCAGTGTAACCCTTTACAACTAGCTTATCATCTCCTCCATACACCAAGAATGAATCTTTAGTCCTTTTCAAGTACTTAAGAATATTCTTGACTGCTGTCCAGTGACCCTCGCCAGGATTAGACTGGTATCTGCTCGTCATGCTCAAGGCATACAAAACATCAGGTCGAGTACATATCATCGCATACATTATAGATCCAATTGCCGAAGCATATGGAACTTTGCTCATACGGCCCTTATCATCTAATGATTTAGGGCAGTTGTCTTTTGAGATCAATATCCCATGAGACATTGGGACATATCCTCTTTTTGCTTCTTGCATCCCGGATGCAATACTTTGTCAATGTATGTACTCTGACTTAGGCCGATTAATTTCCTTGATCTATCTCTATAGATCTTGATCCCTAATATATAGGTAGCATCACCTAAGTCCTTCATCGAGAAACTATTTCCCAACCAAGTCTTAACATCCTGTAGAGAAGGTATGTCATTCCCTATTAGTAATATGTCATCTACATATAGTACTAGGAATGCCACGTGGCTCCCACTAACCTTCTTGTAAACACATGGTTCATCTTCATTTTGAATAAAGCTGAATTCTTTGACTGTTTCATCAAAATGACGATTCCATCTCCTTGAGGCTTGCTTCAATCCATAAATAGATCGAAGCAACTTACAGACCATCTTAGCAAACTTGGGATCGACAAAACCCTCAGGTTGTATCATGTATACATCCTCTTCAAGGCTCCCATTTAAGAAAGCGGTTTTGACATCCATTTGCCAAATCTCATAGTCGTAGTAAGCAGCTATTGCTAGAAAAATCCTGATGGACTTGACCATAGCAACTGGTGAAAAGGTCTCATCATAGTCTATACCATGAACTTGTTTGAAACCTTTTGCCACCAGTCACGCTTTATAGGTCTGTACTTTACCATCCATGTCAGTTTTCTTCTTGAAAACCCACTTGCACCCTATAGGTTTTACCCCTTCAGGTGGATCAACTAAAGTCCATACTTTATTTTGATACATGGATTTCATTTCGGATTTCATGGCCTCTAGCCATCTCTCAGAGTCTGGACTGTTCATAGCATCTTGGTAGGTAAGAGACTCATCATTATCTATGAGCATTACATCATCATCTTGAGTCAAAAGAAATCCATAATATCTCTCTGGCTCATGACAGGCCCTACTAGATCTACGAACAACCTGTGTTTCCGGAGCAGGAATATCTTGATGTACTTTCTGCCCATTTTCCAACTCTGGTTCAATATTATTTTATACAACTCGATCTTCATCGAGATCTATAGTCCTCCCACTAATTTTCTTTGAAAGTAACTCTCTTTCAAGAAATACAGCGGTTCGAGCAACAAACACTTTGTTCTCGGTAGGATTATAGAAACTATACCCTTTAGTTTCTTCAGGATATCCCACAAAATAACATTTATCCGATTTTGGTCCCAGCTTGTCAGACACCAAGCATTTCACAAACGCTTCGCATCCCCATACTTTCATAAAAGACATGCTATGACGTTTCTCAGTCCATATCTCATATAAAGTCTTTTGAACCAATTTAGTTGGAACTCGGTTTAATGTATATGCAGCCGTTTCTAGAGCATAACCCCGAAAACTTATTGGAAGATCTGCTAGACTCATCATCGATCGCACCATATCCAATAAAGTACGATTTCTCCTCTCAGAAACTCCATTCCATTGAGGCGTTCCAGGAGGAGTAAGTTGTGATACGATACCACACTCCTTCAAGAAACCTTTAAACTCGAGGCTTAAGTATTCTCCTCCACGATCTGATCGTAGAACTTTTATACTTTCCCCTGTTTGCTTTTCCACTTCAGCCTTGTATTCTTTGAACTTTTCAAAAGAATCGGATTTGTTCTTCAAAAGATACACATATCCATATCTACTGAAATCATCAGTAAAATTAATGAAGTAGTAAAAGCCACCTCTTGCCATCATACGCATTGGACCACATACATTACTATGTATAAGTCCTAATCGTTCGGTGGCCCTTTCACCTTGTCAGGTAAAAGGAGCTTTAGCCATTTTGCCAATGAGACAAGATTTGCATTCTTCGTATGATTCAAAATCAAACTTATCCAAGTAACCATCTTTATGTAATTTGGAAATGTGTTTCTCATTTATGTGATCTAAACGACAATGCCAAAGGTATGTTTGATTTGAGTCTTTCATCTTAATACGTTTATTATAATTATTTATGTTATAGACAGTATTATCTATATCAAGAACATATAAACCATTAAACAAACGTGCAATCCCGTAGGTAACATTATTGAATGAAAAGGAACAACTATTGTTCTGAATCAAAAACGAAAAACCTTTCTTGTCCAAACAAGAAACCGAAATAATGTTTCTGTAAATCGCAGGCACATAAAAACAGTTATCTAGTTCTAAAATAAGCCCAGTGGGCAATGATAAACGATAAGTCCCTACAGCTAAAGTAGCAACCTTTGCTCCATTGTCAACTCGTAGTTCGACTTCTCCCTTCGCCAATGTCCTACTTCCCTGCAGTTGAAAGGCATATGTCATAGCCTACTCGTTTATTCGAGTATTTAACTCAACTCAAATAAGAATGTAATAAGTAAATAGTGGATCAAGCATCAGAGAGATCTCACAAAGTAACATCTGTCAAAGAATAAAGAAACATTGTTCATCTGCAGTCTTGAAGATTCACTGGAAGAAGTTCAAGAAGTTGATCATGCCTCAGTGATATAAATCAAGATCGTGGAATTAATCAAGTGACAGAGATCTCGTCAAGGTATCATTTATTACAAGGATTCAATCAGAACAACAAAGTCAAGACATGAAGAAACGTCACGAAAGTTAGTCACTCATGAACCAGACAGTACATCGAGTGTCAGCATTGAAGTGACGGAATTGATTCATAAGTCTCAAAGATTGTCTGAAGAATGGATGCTGCTCAGGGTTAGTATTAATTCTCTATTAATTAATTAAGTCATATAATTTAATTAAGAAAATAAATTAACTCTGCAAGGATTAATTTATTGATTAATTGAATTAAATTGATTAATTAATTTAGAATTAATAATGAGGATTTTCATAATATTAATTGATTAAAATCTGTGATAATTCTAAAAAGACAACTGATTGTACTAGTATGACAATCGGTATGACAATTGATAGTCATACCGAATGTCTTACTAATTCAGTTAATTGTTTTGATAGAATTTTTACTTAGATTAAATTCAATTATGTATTCAGAAAAACAATTTCATTTGAACTAATATGACAATCGGTATGACAATCAATAGTCATACCGAAAGTCTTGCTAGTTCATTTTAATTGTCTTCCTAGCTCTATTAGATTGTCTCACCGAAAGTCATTCAAGCTCAAATGGATTGTCACACCAGTTCTCAACAACTTCGGCTGTGATTATTTAAAAAGAAGCAGAAGACATCATCTATTAATACAGCATAACATTTATCAAATACAGAGCAGCAAGACACAGAACAAGAAAAAGCAGAGAACAAAAGAAAAATATTTCATCTTCCATCTGCTTATTCAAGATCAAATATTCTAGCTTGTTAATGTTAAATCCAAACCACTAGAATTACTTATCTTGTTCTTGTATATCAATCTAGCGGATTAAAATCCCTAGAACTTAATCTCAAATCGCTTTTAGCATTTGATCTTTTAATTACAAAAATAGAAAAAGTTCATGTCGAATTTATTCTAAATTTGTAATAATTGATTTGAGATTAAACCCTTGTAATCGATACCGTAGTTGTAACACCTTTCAAGTTTAATAAAAGTTTTATTTAACTTGAATTTTGTTTCACAATTTTATTCCGCATTTTATTCGACGAAACGGTATTGTTTGCATTCAACCCCCCTTCTACAAACAAATTGGGACCTAACAATTGGTATCAGAGCCTTCTGATTAACGTACAAATCTAGATCCTAGACTTTTGTGTTTCTTTCACTTCTTGAATTTTTATTCACTCAAAATTTCATAATGACTACACAAAAAGTTGGAACCGTTAAAATTCCACTTTTCGATAAAGAAAATTATGTGATGTGGAAGAAGAAGATGCTACTGTTTTTACAGGTTGCTAATCCCAAATATTTGCAAGTGTTGAAGAAGGGTCCAAAAATACCTATGGTTATTGAACCAGAGGTAATAGAGAATGATGTGGTGATCACCAAAGCGAGAACTTATGTGAAGGATCCTGAGGACTTCTCTCCTGCTGAAATAGAAGAATCTTCCCTGGATGCTAGCCTTCAATTAATCTTAGTAGATTCCCTTAATCCCCTAATGAATAGACATGTGATGAATTGTAAAGATTCCAAACATATCTGGGAAACTATTGAGATTATTAATGAAGGCACAGAGGAAGTTAGGGAGAACAAACTAGAAATCCTAACCTCTGAGTATGAATACTTTAAATCCAATCCAGGAGAAGGAATCACTGAAGTGTTTGAGAGGTACAATGCATTGATCAATAACCTGAATATTAATGGTAAATACTATTCCATCAGGGAGGTCAACAAAAAGTTCCTTTTGACACTGCCAACTCATCTCGAACATAGAATCACTGCCATAAGAGAAGCAAGAGATCTGAGTGAGATTTCTTTGGAAAGGCTCTATGGTGTGTTAAAGACTTATGAGTTGGAGCAGATTCAGCAGAAGGAGGTTTACGGGAAAGGAAGGGTGGTCAGCACGTCTACTGCTCTGGTAGCTGATGAACAACAACAACAACAACCACTATATCAACAACAATCTCAACAGTCAGACAGAATGGTACAGTCTTCCAAGGTTGAAGACAATGTTATAGTAGCAGAATTTGATTCTCCTACTACCAATCAATCAGGAGATGATTATTATTCCTTGGAAGAACTGGAGCAATTGGAGGATGAGTCAATGGCCCTGATTGTCAAGAGATTCTCAAATGTCAGATTCAAAAGGAATCCCAAGTTCAAGTACAAGTCCAACTACAACAGATTCCAGAAAGGTGGATCTTCATCCTCTAACACCAGCAGTGGTGGGTATAAAACAGGGATGGTTGATCGAAGCACCATCCGATGCTTCAACTGTAATGAGTTGGGACACTTTGCCACAGAATGCAGAAAGCCAAAACAGGCAAGGAAGAACTCTTATGATTCTAATCAGAAGAGTAAATCTGAAAGGGCGTACCTGGCAAAGGGAAGAAGTTGGGATGATACTGACAGTGAAGATGAAGAAGTTGGGAATCTTGCTCTCATGGCTAGTGATGCAAGCACCTCATCGTCAAGAAAAGAGGTAAAACTTTCTGATGCTGAAATGGTTTATCATCTAAGAGGTAACTTAGATTGTGCTCGTCGTGATAATGAATTGTTAAATCAACAAATCAAAGACCTTGAGAAAGAGGTCAATGAATTAAGACTTGTGCACATTAATCAAGATAAACTTAAAGACCAAGTATCTTTTCTAGAGAATAGAGTTGACTGTTATAGACAACTCGAAACTATTCTCAAAGACAAGATCACTGGTCTTGAGGCTAAGGTTAAAGCTTACTTTAATTCTTGTTCGAAGTCCAAAGAGTTTTACAATAAGCAAGCTGTTAATCAAACACATGGAATAGGTTATGATTACAATGCTGCTATTGGAAAATTAGGCATAAACTCCCCTCCTCATGTATGTGCTAAAGGCAGGGAAGTACCACATGTGCTTAAGGGTGTTGATGAACCCCTCTATAAGGAATCAATTGCTGAACCATTTGATGAGACCTCTTTTATTATTCAAGAAGAAATTCGTGCTGAAGATAATGCTAATGGGAAAACTGTCTCCAAGTCAAGTGTGTCAAAAGTTCCAGTCAAGGTTGTGAAAGCAACTGAGACTAACTCAGACACACATGAGTTGGATAGCACAAATGCCATGTCTACCATGCATAAGTTGCCTATTGTTAATCCTTCTCATAAAGCATGTGGTGTTCCTGATTGTATGTCTTGTGCTTTTAATCTGTTGTTTGCTTATTTTAATGGTAAGCATGCTTCTAATGATAAGACTACTCCTCGTCAGCATGTGAATAATAGAAAGCATGATAGGTCTAAGACTGCTAGTCCTCCTAAAGTTAGAAAGGAGACATTTGTGCCTAAGCCTAAACATAAATCTGATAAGGCTGTTTTAAAGGTCAAATGTTCAGTCATTGAGAATGTTGAGAATAGTGAAATTAAGAATGTTGTTTTGCCTGATAAAGGCCAATTTTACAAGTATGCCGGACCCAGCCAAGCTTGGGTTCCGAAGAAGTTCTAATCCATTTGTATTGCAGGGCATTAAACAGGTACAACCGGTAGTGTGGATTCTTGACAGTGGATCGTCAAGACATATGACCGGAGATAGAGCCCTGCTATCAAATGTGGTTGAGAAAGCTGGCCCAGTGGTTACCTTTGGAGATAACAGCAAAGGTTTAACGGAGGGATATGGCTGTTTGCAAGCTGGAAATGTTATCATTGAAAATGTATATCTTGTGCAAGGACTTGAACACAATCTGCTTAGCATTAGTCAGTTCTGTGACAACGGCTACAATGTTTTATTCGACAAGCTGAAGTGTCAGATTCTGCACAAGAAAAGTGAAAAACCCTCTTTAATGGGAATACGGAAAGGAAATCTGTTCGTAGCTGACATGAACTCTGGAAGCAATCTTGAAGTCAATTGTTTCTATGCAAAAGCATCGTCAAATGAGAGTTGGCTATGGCACAAGAGACTTTCCCATCTCAATTTCAAGACAATGAATTCTCTTGTCAAAAGAGAACTGGTAAGAGGTCTGCCTCAGCTGGAATTCTCTCCAGAAGGACTATGTGAGGCTTGCCAGAAAGGAAAGTCAAAGAAAGCAAGTCACAAAGGCACTGACACATCTTCCATAACTGGTGTTCTGCAATTATTGCACATGGATTTATTTGGACCAGTTAATATCCTTTCTATGTCAAAGAAGTGTTACTGTCTTGTGATAGTTGATGACTATTCCAAGTATACGTGGGTTTTATTTCTTCACTCTAAGGATGAAACACCACAAGTTGTGATTGATCATATCAAGATGATTGAGTTAGATTCTAACGTCCCTGTTAGAGCAATAAGGTCAGATAATGGAACAGAATTCAAGAATGCACTTCTAAATGGATTCTGTACAGACAAAGGGATTACCAGACAATTTTCAGCTCCTAGAACCCCTCAGCAAAATGGAGTGGTAGAAAGGAAGAATCGTACATTGATTGAAGCTGCAAGAACGATGTTAAATGAATCAGGTCTTCCAATGTACTTTTGGGCTGAAGCTGTCAATACTGCATGTTATACTCAGAATCGAACTCTAATCAACAAAGACTTCATGAAAACTCCTTATGAGATTTTGAATGAACAGAAACCTTCTATCAAATACTTTCATGTATTTGGTGCCAGATGCTTCGTGCTCAAGGATGGAGATGATCGTCGTGGTAAGTTCGAGGCAAAGGCATATGAGGGTATTTTTGTTGGATTTGGAAGAAGATCATATAGAGTGTATATCATTGATCAACACAAAGTAACTGAAAGTGTCAATGTTACTTTTGATGACACTAAACTCCCTAGTATCCAAACTGAAGATCCTTCTGAGAAACTGAAGTTTGATGATATGTCAGATTCAGAGTCAGAACATGGTCAAGAACCTGAGGTTGTTGCTGTTGAAGAACCTGTTAATCCTGATATTACTCAAGGTAATAGTGATGGAATCTCTGGAAACAATGGAGATACCACTGCTACTGACGGAGAATCTTCAAGTCAACATGGCAACAACTCAGGGGGAGATGCTGAAGGATCATCTAGTAGGACACAACATCATAATGAATTTCAAGGCGAATCATCAAGATCAAATCTTCCAAGACAGACAGTCTGGAATAAAGCTCACCCTTTTGAGTTGATTATTGGTGATCCAGATGTTGGAGTCAGAACTAGACGTGCTACTCAAAATGAGTGTCTGTTCTCAGGATTTCTTTCTGAGATAGAACCTAAGAAAATTGAAGAAGCACTAACTGATCCAGATTGGGTGATTGCTATGCAAGATGAACTCAATCAGTTTGAAAGTCAACAAGTCTGGAAACTGGTACCTAGGCCTGTACACAAGAAAGCTGTTGGTACAAGGTGGGTATTCAGGAATAAACTAGATGAAGATGGTGTGGTTACAAGAAACAAGGCAAGACTGGTAGCTAAAGGGTATTCTCAAGCTGAAGGTATTGATTATGATGAAACCTATGCTCCAGTGGCTAGACTTGAGGCCATCAGGATATTTCTGGCATTCGCAGCATTTTCAAACTTTAAAGTTTATCAAATGGATGTCAAGAGCGCCTTTCTGAATGGAAAGTTGGATGAAGAGGTATATGTAGAGCAACCTCCTGGTTTTGAAGATCCAGATCATATGGATTTTGTCTTCTTTCTTTTCAAGGCTATCTATGGGCTAAAACAGTCACCAAGAAAATGGTATGACACTCTCTCTGAATTTCTTATTGAAAATAGCTTTATTAGAGGTGTCATAGACAAAACTCTCTTTTCTAAAAAACATAAGAATGATACTATATTAGTCCAAGTCTATGTGGATGATATAATATTTGGGTCTACTAATGATAATCTCTGTAAGAGATTTGCTAAGTTAATGCACAGCAAGTTTGAAATGAGCATGATGGGAGAGCTGAAGTTCTTTCTTGGATTACAAGTAAATCAAAGGTTAGATGGAACATTTATTTGTCAATCCAAGTATCTCAAGGAACTCCTCAAAAAGTACAATCTAGAGGATTCTGCATCAGCAAGGACTCCATCAACTACAGCTGTCAAGCTTGGACCATGTGAAAACTCCATTAAGGTAGATGTCACAAGCTACAGAGATTCAGATTACGCAGGAAGTGTTGTTGATAGGAAAAGCACCTCAGGAAGTTGTCAATTCCTAGGAAGCAGGCTAGTCTCATGGTACAGCAAGAAACAGCAAACAGTTTCCAACTCAACGGCCGAGGCTGAATATATTGCTGCTGGAAGCTGCTGTGCTCAGATCTTGTGGATTAGGAATCAACTACGAGACTATGGCTCTGTATTGAACAAGATTCCTATTTTATGTGACAATACAAGTGCAATAGCCATCACCAACAACCCTGTGCAGCACTCGAGGACAAAGCACATTGACATCAGGTATCATTTTATTAGAGAGCACGTCATGAATGGTACTGTTGAACTATTTTTTGTTCCAACAGAAGAACAAATAGCAGATATTTTCACTAAACCACTTGACGAATCCACATTTACCAGATTAGTTGGTAAATTGGGCATGTTAAATAGTTTTAGTGATTAATTTAATTAATATCTGGAATCTGTTCTTGAATGAATTTACAAATAAATTTTTCATAAATGAAAAATTCATTTGCAAATTTATTTTATCATTTTATCATATTTCTTGCTTATTTCTATGTAATATATATTATCTTATCTATGTTATTTACTCTACTTGTTAATTGAAAATATCTCAGAATATTTTATTTCCTCTAAAAATATTTTTCTATGAATTTTATTTGCCAAAATTCAACAGAAATCTATTTTTGGAATAAAAATAATTAATTCTGATATATTATCTTTGTTTCTGTAAAAATTATAAGTTTTTATTTCAGTTTTACTGTTTTGAAATGAAGGTTCAGTACTTAATTAGATGTCTGTACATATTCATTTTATTTTAATACTGCAAAGACAATCGGCAAGACAATTAAAATTGTCTTGCTGAAAATCATTTCAGTATAAATGAAAATATAAATCCGTTATGTCTATTTTATCTTATTCTAGAAAGACAATCGGCAAGACAATTGAAATTGTCTTGCTGAAAGTCATTTTAGTAATATTGATTGCTTATTTTAATATCAGATTAATTTTATAACTGGCAAGACAATCGGTAGGACTATTGATTGTCATGCCAGTAATAAAATTAATATCAGAATAATTTTGTTTTATTTTGTACTGGTATGACAATCGGTATGACTATCAGATTGTCATACCAGTTATATTTTTAATACTCATTTTATTTGTTTCATTTCCTTCTTTTAGCCTGGTATGACAATCGGTATGACAATCCCGGATTGTCATACCAGCTGTTATATAAGGCTGTTGCTGTTTTGTTTTGAATCACTTTCAACTTAGCAGTTCATTTTCAGAATTTCTAACAGTTTTCTCTCCTCTTTTACTCTCTTCTCTCTCCTCGAACAAGATCAAAACCAAACCAAAAATCTGATTCATTTCTTTGCTCGAGTTTTTACTCAGCACACTTAATCATCACTTTGTGATATATACATACAAGTATATACATAAAGAAGTGCTGCTGAAATTTTCTTAAAAAAAATAAAAATTATTATAAAAAAAAAAACGCAAAAATCAAATTAAAATCAAGTTGCCCCTTCAAATTCCATTTTAATTTTAATTTCTTACTTGTGTCTTTTGGTGTATCAAAATTGTGCTTGTGAGTTAAGAATTTTAACGAGATACATTTCGGTCTAAATTTTTCGATTATAATTAATTTAATTCGAATTATTAAATTAATTTAATTAATTCGAATTTTCTTAATATTATTCTTAAAATTCTGAAAAGCTTGTGTCTTATTATTTTTCTTTTAAAAAATGGCTCTCAATTTCCAAATTGTCGCACATAATCAAGTTGGTTATTTTAATCCGGAAAAATGTGATGTTGAAAAATTTAAGCCGTGGATTAGATTTTTAAATGATCATTCGATTGTTAGCTCTGCTATTAAATCAAATGTGATTTTAAACGTCGATCTTCTTAGACTGATTTGCACAACTTCTACTGTGGCCGATGATTCAAAATCTTTTTCATTCACCATCGCAAACACACAGTATGTAGTTGATGAAACAGTCGTCAATCGTGCTTTAAATTTTCCACTAGACAATTTCTGTAATTTACCCTCTGAAAATGATATCACAAATTTTTTCAATGCCATTCACTATCAGGGGGTGATCAATTTAACCAAACTTTCTAAATCAAATTTGGTGTCTGAATGGGATATATTCTTCGATACACTTTCCAAAGTGTTTGCCAACTGCACAAAATCTAATTTTCATAACATTACTTCCACCCTGCAGTATATTGGTCTTGCGGTTGTTTTCAATCAAAGGATCAATTTTGGCAAACTACTTTTTCCCATTCTCCTGAGACGTCTAACTTCTGCTTTACGTGATCATTCTACAAATCGTAGGGTATCATGTTACTATGCTCGTTTTCTTATGCTCATAGCAGATCATCTACTCACCCCTGAACACAAATCACTTTTTGCTAACTCTGCTGTAACTGAACCCCCACCAGTTAGCAAAAAGATTTACACTCGCCAAGACACAACCTTCAAATTTATGCAAGTACCAGTACTTGTATCTGCTTTCATGGCCAATTATATTCCATTACCTATTTTTAATCTACCCGGCCATGAACAGCAACCTCAACCTCCAGTGGTACAAGCCACCCAGACTCTTCCATTACAGGTAGTAATTCCTCTCTCTCACTCTCTTCCTACTTCTGTTAACAGACCCTCAGTGGTTGATAGGGCTGACCATGAAGTTGTAGAACCACAGCTTCAATCCCAGGTCATAGAGCCAAACACAGAGTCTCATTCTATCTCACCCTCTCCCCCACTGTCAAAAATGTTACCCAGAAGATTATTAGGAAGTAGTAAAATGTCAAATTTGAGTGAACCCTCAGCTCTGCCTCCTCCTAAGAAAAGAAAAACCTATTCTGAGGCATCTGAAAGCCCATCCTTGTCCTCCCAACAGGACATGGACTTTGAAATGGCCAATGAACAGTTACTAGAGGCATCCTCTCAACAGGATGCATCTATTGAAATTCGCCATCGGGCCATGGCATCCTGTACTGAGTCAAGCACAATTCCATTACTCACAATGGAACCATACACTTCCCCAGATAATACTCAGGACACCCAGCGAGGAGTGCACGTCGAGTCGGTTACAGTGCCTGCCATAGTTACGGCAGAAGAGCATTCACATGCTTCAGAGGGAAAATCTGACTCTCCGCCATCTTTAATAGAGTCATTTTCTCCCCTCCCAGATCAAACACCTCTGGCTCCCTTATGGGATTCTCCACTCGCAGATTTATCTGGAGAAAGTGGAGGGCAACTCGGTCAATCTATCCCTGAAGCAATTCAGACATCTATTCCAAAAGATTTGATAGCATTGACTGAGGATCGGGACTCGCGAATTCCCATTGCACCACCACTGACCTCTCTTGAAGAGGCTAGGGTGATTTTTTATGCAGGTACACAAGAACAGCAATTGGAAGACTCCTCACGAGCAATCATATTGAGAGAAACACATGCACGTGAGATGAGTGAACCAAATACGAGTGAACTTCAGGTGAGAGCACACACAGACACTGATACTGTCAACCTGTTAGCTCAGATTGCTGCCCTGAAAGAAGAACTTGCCAAAAGTCAAGCTGAAGCTCAAGCATTCAAAGCACAAGTGGTTGAACGGTCTTCTTCTTCCACCTCTGTCGACAATCAGCTTGCGATCATAAGGAATGACATCTCAGATTTAAAGACTGCTGTAATACCAAAGCTCAATTCTATTCAGGACACTCCAAACTTATCAGCTGATGACATATCCAACTTCTGCTCCCTACATACAAGAATGACTTCTCTTGAAGACCTCGTTGAGATGAATCATTCACTAGACAACTCAAGATTTCTAAAGATAGAGACGGGCATGGAACATCTGAATGAAGGCATGAAGCACTTATATTACATGATCAAGAATTCTCATTGCCCTAATGAAGAACAAAGAGCTTATTTTGAAGGACCGTCTGGTGGAGGATCAGGCTCTGGAAGTGGTGGAGGTTTCAAAGGAAAGTCTGTAGAGGATCCCTCAACTAAGGGGGAGAAGAAAGGAGGGAGTAGTTCCAAAGGGAAAGAAAAAGATACTTCTGCTGGAGATAAAGGAAAGGCTGATGATGCCTACTACAGTGGAGAACAGGATGACTTCGATATTTTTGACATTCCCACTGAACCAGCTCAGGAAGATAAAGATGGGTTATTTGAAGCTGAAGAAGAAAGTGATTTTGAAGATTGGGAAGAAGAAGATACAGTGGATCCTAGGTTTGAGAAAGAATTTCAGAAAGAAAAGTCAGAGATGCAAAGAAAAGAAGCTGAACTTAAGAAGGTCTCACAGATCATTGACAGGAGAAAAGACATTCAAAGAACAGAAACTCTTCAAAAGCAACGTCTTCATGACATTAAAGCTCAAGAAAGGAGAAGAGATGTCAGACTGAAGATTGGTGGAAAGTGGGATGAAGCTAGGAGAGTACTCGATATGCCTCAGCTATGCACTAACAATGATAGGCAGTTCTTACATCTTCTGGACAAGCTGGAAATCTCAAATCCTAACAATGACATGTACATGAATGCTATCAAGACTGAAGTCTCAAGGATCACAGCTGCTTTTGATAGATCCCTAAATGAGATGAGCATTTTTGTATATTGTCAGAGTGAAGGATCATTCAAGGTGTCACTTCATCTATTCGAGAATCGTTCGTTGTCAGAGATTTGGGTTCTTTTAAACAAAGTGAAAAGAAGCTCAGAGTTGAATGAAGTTCTTCGGGAAAGACTTAAAGAGTTTGCCAGCAGGGCTAGTCCTCAAGTGGTCAACAATCCTCATCAAGTGAGATTCTTTAAGTCTGATTGTCTTCAAATCTGTCAGCTAGATGTACAATCTCTTAAAGACTACTCAGCTAAGCATCTGGTCTGGATGGAACATCATTTGAGAACAGCTGGATATTCATCCATGTTGAAGACTCAAGCTGCTGACTTGATTCAAGCTTATTGTGAGAAGAATGTTAAAAGGTACAATCAACTCAAGAATAAGTTGAAGACAGTTGGAGTTCAACCAGTCAGACCTGCAAGCTTCACTTCAGAAAAGGATCGTGTTTTTGACAAGGAATTGCTTCAAGATTTAGAAGAAGGTGAAGTCAGAAGAGAAGACAACTAAAGTCAATTAGCTCAAAACTCAATGTAATATGATTAGAGCGTTATGAATCAAGATAGTCTAATGTAGTTATATGTTCAGGCTAGAGGAACATCTATCTTGTATTCACTTGTAAATTTCATTTGGAATCTGGAAAATGTTAAATATAATCCAGAACTTTTCTGCTATTTACTTTACATTACTGTTCATATCTTTTTCTTATTTGTTAGTTGAGTTATCCTCTAGGTATTTGTTGTTATTGTCTAACAAGCAAATAGGGGGAGATTGAAAGGCATATGTCATAGCCTACTCGTTTATTCGAGTATTTAACTCAACTCAAATAAGAATGTAATAAGTAAATAGTGGATCAAGCATCAGAGAGATCTCACAAAGTAACATCTGTCAAAGAATAAAGAAACATTGTTCATCTGCAGTCTTGAAGATTCACTGGAAGAAGTTCAAGAAGTTGATCATGCCTCAGTGATATAAATCAAGATCGTGGAATTAATCAAGTGACAGAGATCTCGTCAAGGTATCATTTATTACAAGGATTCAATCAGAACAACAAAGTCAAGACATGAAGAAACGTCACGAAAGTTAGTCACTCATGAACCAGACAGTACATCGAGTGTCAGCATTGAAGTGACGGAATTGATTCATAAGTCTCAAAGATTGTCTGAAGAATGGATGCTGCTCAGGGTTAGTATTAATTCTCTATTAATTAATTAAGTCATATAATTTAATTAAGAAAATAAATTAACTCTGCAAGGATTAATTTATTGATTAATTGAATTAAATTGATTAATTAATTTAGAATTAATAATGAGGATTTTCAGAATATTAATTGATTAAAATCTGTGATAATTCTAAAAAGACAACTGATTGTACTAGTATGACAATCGGTATGACAATTGATAGTCATACCGAATGTCTTACTAATTCAGTTAATTGTTTTGATAGAATTTTTACTTAGATTAAATTCAATTATGTATTCAGAAAAACAATTTCATTTGAACTAATATGACAATCGGTATGACAATCAATAGTCATACCGAAAGTCTTGCTAGTTCATTTTAATTGTCTTCCTAGCTCTATTAGATTGTCTCACCGAAAGTCATTCAAGCTCAAATGGATTGTCACACCAGTTCTCAACAACTTCGGCTGTGATTATTTAAAAAGAAGCAGAAGACATCATCTATTAATACAGCATAACATTTATCAAATACAGAGCAGCAAGACACAGAACAAGAAAAAGCAGAGAACAAAAGAAAAATATTTCATCTTCCATCTGCTTATTCAAGATCAAATATTCTAGCTTGTTAATGTTAAATCCAAACCACTAGAATTACTTATCTTGTTCTTGTATATCAATCTAGCGGATTAAAATCCCTAGAACTTAATCTCAAATCGCTTTTAGCATTTGATCTTTTAATTACAAAAATAGAAAAAGTTCATGTCGAATTTATTCTAAATTTGTAATAATTGATTTGAGATTAAACCCTTGTAATCGATACCGTAGTTGTAACACCTTTCAAGTTTAATAAAAGTTTTATTTAACTTGAATTTTGTTTCATAATTTTATTCCGCATTTTATTCGACGAAACGGTATTGTTTGCATTCAACCCCCCTTCTACAAACAAATTGGGACCTAACAGCAGTTCCTGCACATTTATACAAATGTGAGAACCATATCCAGTATCTAATACCCAAGATGTAGAAGTAGACAAATTGACTTCAATAACATAAACACCTGAATCAGAAGCAATAACAACAACCTTCTTCGTCTTCTTCAGATCCTCCAAATAAGCATGACAGTTCCTCTTCCAATGACCTGATTTCTTGCAATAGTGACAATCACCAAATTTTGGAACATCACCTTTAGGCTTCAAAGCCTTGGTCGGATCAGGTTTCGGATTGGCATTCGATGTAGATCCCATCTTCCTCTTGCCTTTTCATTTACCCTTTCCTTTGGCCTTCCCCTTATTCACCATCAACATGGGAGCAGGGGATGTCTTCTGAACGTTGGTCTCAGCAGTTTTCAACATAGCCAACAGTTCGGTGGGGTTCTTATCTATCTCATTCATATTGTAATTCATCACAAATTGAGAATAACTGATGTTTAAAGATTGCAAAATTAGGTCAATCTGGTGCTCCACAGCAATCGGGGCACCCAACTTGGCAAGGTACTCAATATACCCAATCATTCTTAGAACATGCGGTCCAACCGGATCACGTTCTCCCTGCTTACATGCATGCAACAATTTGAAAGTATCAAACCTCTCCTGACGAGCCTGTCCTTCAAACATACATTTAAGGTGCTCAATCATATCATAAGAATCCATATTCTCATGTTGTTTCTGAAGTTCAGCACTCATGGTCGCTAACATGAGACATTGAACATCCGTGTCATCATCGATATGTTTCTGATAAACATTATGTTGAGCACGGGATGCTCCTTCAGTGAGAGGTGCATGGCGAGGGATATCTATGACATAGAGCTTGCACTCTTGTTTGATTACAATCCTCAAGTTCCTCTATCAGTCAAGGAAGTTTGTTCCTGTCAGCTTGTCCTTCTCAAGGACAGATCGCACAGAGAAGTTGTTTGAATTGATTGCCATTTGATATCTACAATGTTTAAAATGCATAAGATAAATTAGTTTACAGAGGATTATTAAATTATGTTCAAGTGATTATTCATATATATTCAAAATATATATCTCCCACTATTTTATCAAATTAATAGCCCTAACTACTGAAGGGTTTTTAGCACTAAACGCAACGAAAACGTAAATTTAAATCTTAAAAAAAAACCGAAACCCTCCGCAGGATCCATGCGAAAAATAATATTTAATTCGTAGTTCAGTATGTTTACCTTAAGAAGCTTTACGTTAATGGAAAGATGGAGGTCTTTAATAGCGATCCAAGAACGATGAGCGGAGATCCCTGGCAGCTGCTCCTCAAGTGTGAAGCACTCCACCGGTATCCACCAAGAGTACAATGTGATGGAGGAGGAAGATGTTGAGAGAATTAGTTGCCTCCCTCTTGTTCTACTTTAGAATTAGGGTTAATTATTTGGGTTGAGGCAAATAGGGTTTATAATAGTATATTTATAGGCAAAATTTTCAGCTGAAAATTTTCCATAAAATATTATTATTATTAACCCTTTAATTAATTATTCTTATTAACCAATTAACTAATAATTAAAACACCTTTTAATTATTAATCCCTTTTCTAAATACTTTTAGAAAAATAATTCTCTCACTTGATTTAATTTCCAAAATTAAATTCTTAATTAATAATATTAAGAAATTTTCTTAATTAATTTATAATTAAATCTCATTTAATTAATTATTAAATTTGCTAATTAATTATTTATTTAACAAATAAATAATTACCAGCCATTATTAATTAATTCCTTTACCATTAAATCATTCTCTTTTATGGTGTGACCCTATAGGTTCAATATTAAGCCGGTAGTAGAAATAAATAATAATAAAACTATTTTATCATTATTTATATAAATTCTCTAATTTATTAAATATGATTAATTAATAAATTAATCATGTTTATTCTACATCGTGAGGGATACTTCTCAGCATATCGCGACTATCCGGATAATACGAATTCACTGCTTAGAATACCAAGAACCTATTCAGTGAATAGTTACCGTACAATTAATTTCTTCTACCCTACAAGGTCATGATTAAATACAAGGCATGTAACTCGTGTCAAGCCTATATTATTTAATCATATGCTTTCCCATTCACTATGTTTAGTTCTAATTAATGTAAATTAGAAACTCCTTTCTAATTTCATTCACTCTGGCCAGAGATTCCTGAACTAGCATAAGTGGATCAGCATTGAACATTCTCTTCCTTCACTGGAAGGGGTAGATCCTTTATTGATCATACACTATCTTCGTGTACAAATTCCTATACCTAGTAGAGCCCTTATAATTTTCCCTGGAGACTAAGAACTAAACCAAAGCATAGTTCAGTGTACACAAGATGACTATGATGACCTCAAGTCTAAGGATACTTGTACAACTATCACTATGTGAACAACTGCTGACACGTGAGTGAACTCCATCAGTTGTTCAGCTGTGTGAGTCATGTTCAGTGAACTTATTCTATAATAAGCACCTACATACTAGCTTTAGTGTCACCACACAAATGTCTATGAGAACAGACAGCCTTCATAATGAAGCAGGCATTGTATGTACCGATCTTTGCAGATTATTAATTACCAGTTAGTAATCCTACGACCAGGAACTATTTAAGTTTAGAGTTATCATCTTTTAGGTCTCATTATTATGATCTCATCATAATCCATAAAAGCTTTACTCTAAACTGTGGTATATCTTATTTAAACACTTAAATAGATAAAGCCCGCAATAAAACCAAAACAAATCTTTTATTAATATCAATGAAATCAAAACAGATTACATAAAAGTTATTTCTAAATCATCATACATGATTGGACTTAGGACACATCTCTTTCAACTACTAATTCGGAAATAGTATCTTCTATATACTTTCTAGTGAGCCAATATCCAAATTTTCACAACGTTTTAGTTCAGCTTTGGCTTTACTCCTAAAACATGATTCAATAAGGTAGACAACCTTTGTCAATTATATCAACTATATAACTCTTGGATAGTTTAGTGGAATAACATTTATTCTTATTTATCCAATAAATCTCACCAAACTCTATGCCTCTAAGTTCACAATCCTATTGTGGTAACTTAGTTAAGTTAAAACCCAAAGGTCTAAAAAGTATCATATACTTCAACACGCCGTCCCACGATAGATGGGAGTACTTCGCTCTGGCGAACCCACTCCTTATCGATCTAGGAATTAACGTGTTGGACATATTGGAAGGCATCTAAATAACTTAATATAAATATTAGGGTTTTGTTAGTATTATAATGATCATGATCCCATCATAAAGAGATTCCCAATTTTTCCTTGAATAAAATACTTCAAATCAATACTCGTCAAAGGTTTGATTTCCAGGTAGTGGGAGTCACATCGGTCTCGCTTAAAACCCACAGCCTTACAAGTTCTATGAACCCGTTGTTGACAAAATCGCCCCATGTCGGAAATAAAGAAGATTCGTATTTCATTCCGTGTTTCATAAACACGAGAATCTCATAATCATTTGTAAATTTTAAAATCTTGAGTCGTTACAGATTTTATCTTGTTTAGGCATGGCATGGGTGATATATTTAATACATACATTCATGCATGATTAATATAATTAAAGCATGCATCATTAACTATTCTATACATACATTCATACATCAATATGTAAAGTGCAATAAAGTAAATGTGTTTGGTTATGGCCCCATCCTATGTGATCTTTATGAAGCTCATGATAAAGATCAAGGTCAATCTAATGTGGTGATGGAAATAAATACAACTACTTATTACATAAGTCTTCTTCTTTGTTTAGACTTCTTGTATGCCTCGTCTTCTTCTTTGAATCACCTCCATTGGATAGCCTTCTTGAGTCTTCAATTACATTACATGATTGAAAGTAAAACTAATCTAATGAACTTACAAGAATAACTCGAGTTACATTCGAGATTTATGATTACAAAGATTGACGACATGCAAGTCATATTTAAAACCAAAACCAAAACCAAAACCATTACACTAAGGTCGAAAGGCCATAACCATCCACCATGCTCATACAACACATAAAAGCATGTTAAAACACATAATCTGATCTTAACATATCATATTATCCATGATCTAATCATAAAAAGAAATATGACAAAAATCAGAAAAATTAGAATCAAATCAGAAAAACAAGAATCACTGTTTACGGGCAGTAAACGACGTCAAACGCCTTACATACGAGTCGTTGATAGTTTTTACTATCAGTTTTGTTCAGACGCTCGTTTACCTATGGAATAGGGTATTTGTTTGCGTAAATCGGACACCCGACCCAGATTTCAGCAAATCTGCAGCAGCCAATTCAGAATCCGTATCTAATATGATTCTCATAATTAGAACAAACATAAATCATGTATATATCAGTATATATACAGATTACATAATCATCTTATGATTATACAACTCACATGAATATCATATATTCAAAACCATACATATACAAGCATATTATATCAATATCAAATCATGGCGAATCACGTACATGCTCATATATCGAAAACGGTTAAACACATAAATGAATTAAAAACTTTTCGCAAATAGCTCTGATGCCATTGAAGGGTTTTTAGCACATAAACGCAACGAAAACGTAAATTTAATTCTTAAAAATCGAAACCCTCCGCAGGATACATGCGAAAATAATATTTAATTCGTAGTTCAGTATGTTTACCTTAAGAAGCTTTACGTTAATGGAATGATGGAGGTCTTGAATGATCACCACGTAGCCCGTCGCTGGAATGATCTACGCCTTGAAGGTATCCACACGAATGATTGCCCGGAGGATGGGTGTGTACTAGCACGTTCTTGAGGCCGCCTTCTTGCTCTCTCTATCTCTCTTCAAGTTCTAGGGTTTATGTTTTATCAAATAAAACGTGTAACCCTAATTCTATTAGAAAAAGATATTATATATGCAAGAGCTAATGGGCCTCCAACCCTAAACATAATTTTAGAGTTATTATTATTATTAAATTTGAAATTCTAATTATTGTATTATTAAGTCTCACTTAATTATCCAATAACTTAATTTCAGATTTAATATTAAATTTAAATTTCCTATTTATTTAATTAATTAAGTCACACTTAATTAATAACAAATAATTCGAATTACTTATATTTAATTTAAATCCGATTTTAAATTAAATAATCCTCCAATCATTCTTTGTGCGACCCTTTAGGTTATTATTACGTTGGCAACAATTTTAAATCTAATTTAAAATCATAAACAATGAGCGGCATCTAGTAATACATCATTGTTACCCAAGTAATAATAATTAAATCGGTGATCAATTAAACCTTTTGTGTATAATGTACAATGTACTATAATCCTTTTAACCATATATTATAGATTAAACTCGAGGCATATTATGTGTCATCCTCTTCATATTTTAATCCAGGTTTCCTTGATCGATGAGTAGACTATAACATCAAATCAACATTTGAGCATGGCCATGCATTTCATAGTCTAACTCAAACAAGAGGCCAATAATATCACTCCTAAAATAGGAGGGTTAAATCCTTTCTAGATCATTCATATTTCTCATATGATTTATAATATACCCAATATACACTTTTATCATCATCCGGTCAAAGATAACTTTTAATGCAACCAAAGTATATTAATTCTCATATAAAAATATAATGATTTCAAGTCTAAGGACCAATACATCATTATCACTGTGAGAATTACTTATGACACAACAGACATGTAGAATCTCACATTGGGTCTTCTAGAACCATGTATATAATACATGTGCTTGTGTTTTGACTTTAGTATCACTATACCTATGATCAATGAGATGTGATCATCAGTCAACATTCACACTAGTCTTAATGCATTATTATTGTCCCTTAATAATAATACTCGACTAGGGATCTTTAGGAATATCGATATTATTCTCATAATCTACTATGCAAGAGGAGCTAAATTAATTTGAAAGAAACAAAGTTTGGGAATTGGTTCCTACACCAAAGAACAGAAGTGTAATTGGAACAAAGTGGGTGTACAGGAACAAGATGGATGAAAAATGGAATTGTCACCAGAAATAAAGTAAGGTTGATTGCAAAAGGCTACTCACAGGAGGAAGGAATTGACTATGATGAAAATTTTGCTCCAGTTTCAAGACTTGAAGTAATAAGGATTTTTCTTGCATTTTCTGCACATTCAAATTTCAAGGTATATCAAATGGATGTGAAGAGTTCATTCCTTAATGGTGAGTTAGAAGAAGAAGTCTATCAACCACCTGGCTTTGAAGATCCAGAATTTCCAAATTTTGTGTACAAGCTACTCAAGGCTCTCTATGGACTAAAACAAGCACCTAGAGCTTGGTATGACACACTGTCAGAATTTTTTCTTAAACATGGATTCACTAGAGATACAATATACAAGACTCTCTTCTACAAGTAGCATGGTGATGATATGATCTTAGTTCAGATTTATGTGGATGATATCATCTTTGGTTCTACTAATGAAAAGCTGTGTCAAAGATTCTCAAAGCTTATGCAGAGTGAATATGAAATGAGCATGATGGGAGAACTAAGTTACTTTATTGGACTTCAAGTTAGTCAAAGAAATGATGGGATCTTCATCAGCCAAACTAAGTATGTCAAGGATTTATTGAAGAAGTTTGGCATGGTTGATTGTTCACTTGCATCTACACCTATGTCTACAACTACTAAGTTGGATGAAGATAAGAAAGGAAAAAGTGTAGACATTTTAGGTTATAGAGGAATGATTGGATCTTTGCTGTTTTTAACTGCTAGTAGACCAGACATTATGTTTGCAACATGTCTGTGCACAATATTTCAAGCCAGTCCAAAGGAATCACATTTGATGGCTGTGAAGAGAATTTTCAGATACTTAAAAGGGACTCCAAACTTGGGATTATGGTATCCTAAGGGAACAGGTTTTGAAGCTATTGGATACACAGATGCAGATTTTGCTGGATGTAGGGTTGACAGAAGGAGTACTAGAGGAAGCTTTCAGTTTCTTGGACAAAGACTTGTATCCTGGTATAGCAAGAAACAACAATCTGTGTCAACTTCCACAACTGGGGCTAAATACATAGCTGCTGGAAGTTGTTGTACTCAAGTGCTTTGGATTAGAAATCAGCTAATGGATTATGGTTTAGTGTTACACAAAATTCTAATTAAGTGTGACAATACTAGTGTTATATCTATTGTGGTTAATCCAGTTAATCATTCTAGAACAAAGCACATTGATGTAAAGTACCATTTTATTAGAGAACATGCTGCAAATGGTACCATTGAGCTTATTTTGTTCCAACAGAAAAACAATTAGCTGACATTTTTACTAAACCCTTGGATGAAGCAACTTTCACTAGACTTGTAGGTGAAATTGGAATGCCTAACTCTTCATCCTAAAGGCAAGAACTCGACTAATGTTTTACAGTAGATTAATTTCTAGTAAATCAAAATTAATTTGATTTAATTGGAAATTAACTGGAATATGAATTAAATATTTCAGAAATCTCTGTATATTTATTTGTCAAAAATTCAAAATTTAGCTTGGAATTTTTCAATTATGAGAATACTGTCTAAGTGTTAATTTACATTTTCAATATGTGAATTAGCACAAGATAGAGTCAAAAAGAATAAAAGTATTTAGAAAACTAAGTTCTCGATAAGTCTAATTAACTTCTTGACAAGCCATTTTAAGACTTCTCAAGTGAGTTCTCGATAAGTCATTTTTCTGACTTCTCGAAGGACTTCTCGACAAGTTTTATTATTACTGATCGATAAGTCATTGTAGAGTTCTCTATAAGTATTAACTCACAGAGTTCTCTACAAGTATAATTTTATACTTATAAATAACTCAGAACTGAAATAATTTAAATTTAAATAAATTATTTTGATAAAATACTTTTGACAAAATTATTCTGATTTTATTTTTGATTTATTCAAATAAAAATTGGAAATAAATTCAGTTCATTCCGAATAAACTGGGTATTCATTTGACATCTCAACAAGTCATTTTCTAGTTCTCGATAAGAGTCAGGAAAATGACATATCGATATGTATCTATTCTCTATATATGACTTCTCGATAAGCAAGTTCCAAACATCTATTTTTAGTTCTCGATAAGTCATTTACCTTTTACTATAAATACCCAAACATCTCGACATACACCTCTTTACGCTTTCGAGATCTCTAAGTGACCCAAATTTTTTTTCAATTCTCAGCTGCTCTCTCTCGTTTCAAACTCTTTATCTCTACTTTTTCTTACCCACTTAAATCCAGACTATTTCAATGACATCAAACACAGTTACACCTTTTATCCCAAAGGAGGGCACCAATTACCTCACTTTTACTGATGCAAATTAGGCTCCTGATGCTTTTAAAAGTTTTATGAAGTTTCTTTCTGAAACCTATTTTGCAAGTGCTTTGACAGCAAATCCAGTTCTGTACTTGGATGTTCTGGGGGATTTTTGGAACACAGCTGTGGTAAGAACTATGGTGCATGAGAACCGGGCTGTATTTATAGTGGTTAATTGCTCCATTAGAGGCCAACAAGTGGAATTTTCTGAAGAAGATGTCAATGAAGCTTTGGGCATCCCAACTGCCAATATGGTGGAGGTTCTAACACAGGATGTGCTAGATGAGTTCATGTACTTCATCAATTACAGTGAAAGAGTCAACCTGGCTAGCCTGGACAAGAAGTTTCTCAAGAGAGAATGGTCTTTCTTATTTGACTCTATTGTGAGGGCCTTCACATGCAAAAAGACAGGGTATGACAACATCTCTAGTGTTGTCGAGAAGCTGGTATTTTCAATGGCCCACAACAGACACCTCAATGTAGGTCATCTTATCATGGAGGATCTAAGCACTAGGTTCATAATGCCTTTGACAACAAGAGGTAAAGAAATTTTCCTTCCTAGATTTATAATGTCTGCTCTAAATCATAAAGTGCATGACATTCATATGCTAAATGGTATAGATAGGACTAAAATAGGCAACTGTAAGCAAGTGTCCAAAGTTCTATTTGGTTTACTTACTATTAAAAACAAGGTACCTGTAAGTCTTAAACTCACTTCATTTATGATTGAGAAATTTAAGACTTACCATTACCCTATGCCTGACATGAGATCCAATAGTGAACCTAGTACAACTATGGCTCATGTCTCTGTGGAAGTACAAACACAGGACAATCAACAGGGGCCTTCCCAAGCTGAGATCATTCCTTCTGTACCAATAGAAGCTAGGAAGCCAACCACTCCATCCTCTCAAAAGGGTGAAGTGAGTAAAAAGATGAGAAAACAGGCACCATTAAAAGTAGTTACTGAGAGTGGTGAGGACCAAACAGAAAAAGAGTCACCCTTAGTCAGAAAAATGAAGAAGGTAAAACAAACTGAGTTGACCACTCAATCCACCTCTACACCCTCCCAACAGGATACAGTTGTAAAACAGCGATTAAAACATACTCTAGAGGCATCCTCTCAACAGGCTGTCTCTATTGAACAAAACATCCACCCTAATGCACCCTGTATAGAGTCTGCACCAACACGTGAACAAATTCAAGTATATGAAAGGAGACATAAGGATGGCACACACAAGGAGAGCACATCACTTGAAGCTCCCTCTTCTACTCAGGGGGGAGCTGCCAACACTCCAATCTGAGATTCAAAGTTTGATTTCTAAAATTTCTTCATCCTATAATCAAACACTTGAATCTAACTCTCAAGTGTTGCCAACATCAAGTGGCATGGTTCTAGAAACTGTGCTCACCACCAAGGACCCACAATTAGTTGGTGAGAGGCTACATGTTGGGGTAGACCTTGATGACACAAACACAAACACAGGGGTTTCATCAGTTTTCACTCCAGTGAGAACCACTTTGTTGCTCTTTTTGTTTGTCACAACACAGGCTTCTGAATTGAAAGTGACTGAGTTGCCCTTATCACAAAGCTGGCTGATACTCAACAGATTATGTTTGTGTCCATCCACTAATACTTGGGCCAGCTTTTTCCTTGAACTCAGTGAGCAGGGTAGAATCTCCAGTCATGTGCCTTGAGCAACCACTATCCAGATACCAAAGATTCTTTCTGTTTCCCTGCACACATCAAAATCAAATCAAGTTGATTTTGGTACCCAAGTTTCCTTGGGTCCTGCCTTGTTAGCCCTTTTCTTTGGTTTCTTAGATTTGGCCTTATTTGACTTGGGGATATCAGATTCATCCTTAGTCATTTGACTTGGACCCTTGAAACCAGTCATTAAAACAGAATTATCATGCACATTTTGATTAACAGGAAAAGGCATGCTATTTGCAAACATGTTATTCCAGTAAGGCATGCTAAATGGCATTTGAGGTATACTAAATGCAACATAATAAGGATTAGGTGCAAATGGCATATTAGCAAACTGTACATTCATATTCTGTACAGGCATAACATTCATAGGCATGGCCGTCATGTTGGTCATGTTAGAAGAAGAAGAAAGTACAGATTTGGGATTAGGCGTAGCAAGCTTGTAATTAACAGACAAATGATTAACACTACCACACTTAACACAGATTTTTCTTGGAGCATATTTATCAGGTGTGTAGTTGTTATGTTTGTTAATTCCTACTTTCCCATTTCTATTGTTTTTCTTTTTAGCTTCTGTTTTAACCTCAATATTTTCTAATCTGTCATTCAATTGCTTGATAGACAGATGCCAACATTAACTCTCTTTTCCTTCCTGACTTGACTTGATTCTCCTGGAACAAAGTTTTTAGAGACTGATCCATATTTCTCATTCAATTTAACTAACTTAGCTTTGTTAACTGGTTTTCTCACAGCCGACAGATGTGGCTCCTTTTCTCTCGACGGATAATCTTTTTGATTATCCGATGGATGATTTTCATCATCCGTCGAGTCCACATCAGATAGTCCTTCAACCAAATTGGACTCAAGCTTCTCTTTACTCTTTTTCCAGGATGCATCACAAAAGGACCCAATACCTTGAACTTTAGTGATTTGAGCATGAACATCTCTAGATGATTTCCATGCCTTAATCACTTCTTGTGTTCGTTTAAGCTGCTTCTTCAAAATCTCTTCTTTCTTCAAGGACTCAGTTAATTCATCCTTAGCAATCTTACACTCAATTCTCAATTTCTCAAATTCAATAAACTGAGACTCTAGCACATTATTCCTCTCACTTAAAAACAAATATTTTTCTTTAATTTTAGCATTTTCCTTAGTGAGGGACTTAAGTGTAACATGCAGGTGATATAATTCTGTAGACATGTCATTTATTGCATCATTACACTCATCTTTAGATAAATGTGCTAGGTTAGTGGTGATTACCTGATTGCTTGAAGAACTTGTCTCTATTTTATCAGATTTGACCATTAGGGCTAGATTGACAGAACTTGTTTCTTCATCTTCATCCAATCCATCTGCAGCCCAGTCATTCTCCTGTGTGATGAAAGCCCTTTCCTTTTGTTTGAATAACTCAAAGTATTTCTGTTTATAATCAACAGGCTCAAACTTCTTTTTGCTGGAATCAGACTTTCTACATTCACCGGCAAAATGACCCACCAAGCCACATTTAAAACACTTGAATTTTGATTTATCAACCATGTTTCTGTTTGGCTTGGCTGCTCCAAAATTCTTCTTGAATTTGAGTTTGGCAAATCTCCTGGATAAGAATGCTAGATGTTCATCAATTTCATCCATGTCATCTTGGCTCAACTGATCTTTATTTTCAGCTACCAGCCCTTTACCCTTGTTTTCACAGACCTTTGAAGTAGACTCAACAACTTCTACCTTCATTTCTTTCTCCTTCTCTAACTCAACAACCAGTGTTATGGACCTTCCTTTCTTCCTTTCTTTCTCCATCCTTTCATCTTGATATATTTCAAGCTCGAGGTTTTCAGGATGCCATACAGTCTCTCCAAGGTGAACTCCTTGTAATCTTGTGAATCTCTCAATGAGACTGTCATTGGCTTCCACTCCTTTGGGAGAGGTCTAAGGAACTTGAGGTTAGAGTCTTTTGTTTGATAAAATCTTCCATGCAGCTTTAGAGCATTTAGTAGCTTTTGAAATCTACTAAATATATCAGTGAGTGACTCACTATCTTCACAGTGGAAATGCACATATTGCTGAATTAAGAGCTGCCTCCCTTACTTGCTCAGTACCATCACAAATAATCTGGATTGTGTCCCAAACCTCTTTGTCCGTTTTACAGTTAATGATGTTATCAAACATATCACCATCAACTCCATTGAACAATATGTTCATGGCTTTCTTATCCTTCCTGACTTTCTCAATGTCAGGATCTGACCATTCATGCCTAGGTTTTGGAACAGATGGTTCATTGCCAGTTGCAGCTCTCATTGGTACATTAGGACCTCTATCTATGCAGTCCACATAGGCCTCATCTTGAGAAAGAAGATGTAGGTACATCTTCACCTTCCAGTGGTGATAGTTTTCTTTGTCCAGAAATGGAATTTTAACTCCAACATCCTTTTTGTTCATCTTGTTGTTTGTTGTGATCTTTAAACTCTTTGTACTTCAAGAGCTTGCTCTGATACCAATTGTTATTCCCGTAACAATACAACAAGAATTACAGAAGGGGGGGTTGAATGTAATTCTGGATTCTTTTCTTGATTTTAAAAATGTTCTAACTTAATACATATAACAGTGTTTGATTTGCTGAAGTGCGGAATAGAAAGATAATTGAAATCAAAACACTAAGTAATAAAACACAAGGCTTTAAAAATTTCTGGTGGATTTGAATGTATCCACCAGAGATATATATATCAGAATGAGAACTCTGTGAAGCTTTGAATAGCTCACAGTTGCTTTTCAAGTTGAACAAACAAACTACAGAGAAATTCTTGCAGAATACAGCTTGATATGTTTCTCTGAAAATAAACTTGCTTAGTTAAATGTTCTACTTGCTACACTTGGTTTATATATCACCAAGTTACATGACAGTAAGACAAGATAATAAAACAAAAACATATCTAGTCTAACTCCATGCTGCTTCATTACTCTATTCCAGCATCTTTGAAAATATTCACATTTGCATGGAAATGGTAATGCTTCTTTGTTCTTAAAATCCTGCTTAATAGGCTGCCACATTCCTTTCGCAAACACCCAACGCATGTGACTGTGTTGTCAATTTCAACAGCTATTTTGAATTTAACCGTCCGTCGATACTATGTTGGTCATCCATCGGGAGTCATGCTGATTATCCGTTGGGAGCTTTGTTGATCATCCGTCGGGAGTCTTGTAGATCATCCGTCGGGAGTCATCTGCCATTTGACTCTATTTCACTTATACAGAATTACAAGACATTTCATATTTACAATTAGTCAACCTATTCTGCATATCAATCTAGTAGTCAACATGACTTAGAGAACCCCACAAAATCTGCTAGACTAAAACATGTTGTTTGTAGAAATGTGCTACAGTACTTATTTGTTACATAAGCTACACTCTCGATGGATGTCAAATTATCATCCGTCGGGACTATAAAGTTCATCCATCGGGACTATATCAGATCATTCGTCGAGCGCTATAAAATTCACTAAGTTAAATCTACTAAGGTGTTTTGTTTAACTTATCATCAAGTTCACAACATATTCCTAACAGGTGGTTTCGTTGAATTCCTACCTTCCACTTCAAATCCAAATGAACAACCTTCAATATCCAATCCTTCACAACAACCATCTCATACAATCCAACAGTGGCTACAAAATGTTCAATCTCAACCAAGCACTGTGGATGATCTTCTAGTTGATCAAATTTCAGGTCTTGCTAACATCTCACAGCATCTCCTCACTTCAGACATGACAAATCAAGATTATCAAACAATTTTACTCAGTTATAATGAAGACGTTGAGAAGCAAAAATAGAAGATTGTGAATGAAACTGAGCAGGATGGTAATGTAGATGCCTGGCTATCTAAAGACTTTACACTAGAGATGGATCAGGTCTTGGCAAGATTCAGGGAGGAGTATGTCACAATTTTGGGGAGCAATGCCATGAAGTCTACAAGGCTCAAATCAAAGTTTTTCACCTATTTGGTAAAGCACTAAAAGTAACTTTAACTGGTCATCAAGACAAGATCAGAAAGATGGTAAGGGACAAGATGGATGAGATTATTCCTTCACAAGTCAAGATCCAATCAAGATTCACATTTTGCTGAGCAAATGACAAGATTTGATCTGACTTCAGTTGATACAATTGTCAAAAATCTCAGGCAATCTTTTGTGGCTTTGCATGAAGTGGTTCAACAACATATTGCTAAATCTAATGACACAAGACTAAAGCTAGACCAACTTCATCAAAGCAGATATGAGCCATCTGCTCTTTTGATGGAGGGTATCAAACAAGCTGTGCAAGACACTTTTGGCACCTCTCTCCCTTCAAGCTCTCAACAACCCATCTCTACTTCAACAAACTTACAGATTCAAGCTCTCCAAGATCAAGTCTCTACTTTTCAATCAACAATGAGTCTTTAACATCTCAAGTCTCCCAACTTACAGCAGTGGTAGCAAGTCAACAGGCTGATATCCAGACCTTGGTGGACTCTCACAAGCACTTACAAATGCAAAATTCTGTGTCTTTGGGAGCCATCATGGGTAAACTTAACATTCCACTGCCTGCACTTCCAGAAGCTTTGAGGCCTCGAATTCCTACACCTCTTATCATGACTGCCAACAAGACTAAGGCGGAGATAGAGGCTAGGTTATTAAGATCAACTAGCCAAATTGTCCAAGATGCTAACAAAGACAAATCTCAAGAAGTTGATATTGGAATGGTGAGGCTTATTAGAGCAACTCAAGGACCTAGTTTGAGCAGGGAATTTGATGAATTACTCAAGGCTCTCAGGGCTTCTCTAAACAATAATTTCTTCACATACAAGAAGGCCTTGGACAAGACAATAAATTCTATAAGGGTGATCTTGGTGACTAAGGACAATTTTCAGGAGAAAAGGATTGTGGTCAACATTAATGACCTTGGGGTAGACAGATGTATACATGTGTCCCTTAATTATCTCACATCTAGAAGGGCATCTGAGTTGGACATACTGATAAATAAAGTCCACATAGTGATTCAAGAAGACACTTTCTTGCTAACTGAATTGAAGAAAGCTCAAGTAGCTGCTTTTCCTGAAGCATACTTACAGCCAAGCAAGGGAGTGGCATACATCTGTCCAACCACTAAACATTGCAAACACTTCCAGATTTCTAAGCAATGTGTCATGGTAAAAAAAGCTCATTATGACCTTGGAGACTGACTTGAAGACTAAGCAGTACAAAACTGTTGAGGATGAGGAAATGATTAAGCTGTTGGGGAGATATCTGAGGAATTCTGAAGCCAATTTGCCTAAAACATAAATCAATAAGGATAACTTGGATGATGATGAGCAGAAGAAAGATGATCAAAAACCTTCTGGCTCAAATCTAAGTCAATCCTCTAAGGCAACTGGAAGCAAAGAAGGAGATAAGAAAAGAGATGCAAAGAAGAAAGGGAATGATGAGAAGAAAGGGGAAGAGAGGAGAAGGGTGAAGAGAGGAGGATGGTTCAGAATCACAGAAAAATACCCTACAAATCCAAATCAACCAAACTCAAACCCCTAAGCCAACAAACTCAAATACTCTACCACCCTTAACCTCTAAGCCTAAATTCTTATACAAACACACCGCTAGCACCATACTGAAAATACCAATCACCTCAAGCCAAACTTCTCTAAAGAATATCTCAAACCTACCTTCTTTTAAGCCACCAACCAAAACTCATTATAATTCTGTTGGAAGAAAACCAAAGAAAATGCAAGTTACTGAGAGGGCCATCTGGAATTGTTTTAATCAAAATAATTTTCTAACTCTAAACTGGTGCATATCAGATGAAGACTACTTTCAACAATTAGCTGAAGAAATGGTCAAAGTATGGGTTGTATCATTAAGGGAAGTAAAAATCTACTATCAAGATAGATCCTACACCTTACTTGGCAGAAATTTAATGGAGATATTTTCAACCACATAGATAAAGAGGGTGATAAGCTTACTAAAGGATAAGGATACTGGTACAAAGGCATGGAGGTCTGTATTGGCTGTATGGTTGATAGTAAGGGAAGAAGAAGAGCAAGAGAAGAGGCTGAAAGAGAGGAGAGGGAAAGAAAGTATATTGAGGAGATAGAAATGTTTATACAAAAATCTGAATAACTCAAGGCAAAGGGGATGAGCGGAATTACCAAGGATGGACATTTTCTGAACATCAAGGTTGGCAGATTCTCAAGAATTAGGGTTGTTTTCTTGAACAATTATTCATTAGATGAGAAGCTCAAGCTTGTAGAAGCTCTAAGAGGGACACAAATCATAGAGGAACTCGAAGTACTTGTAGAGTTAAAGGACCTCATTAGAAAAGAAACATGCTATGAGAAATTTGTATGATGAAACTCAAGAAATCACTTAATGTATAAAAGTTGTGTCAATTTTTATGTAATGTTGTATTGTTCATTGTAACTTGGGGTTAGTCTTGTTACCATGCATGAATTTATGATAAGCAATCTTATCACAAATTGGGGGATATTGTTGTGTAAGACATGCCTGTACTATAACAAGACTAAGTCAAATTGACATCCCTAAGAATTAGTTGTATGATAATCTAAATTTGTATTTTGTATTGTATTACTTGAGTGTGTAAAAATGTCAAAGATTAGACTGGAGTATTTTTCTGTAAACAGTCTCAAGCCTAAGAATAAACTCTGGAAGAAGATCAAAAAGATCATGCCTCAGAGAAATTATAAAGAAGCTTGGAGTTGAATAAATATATTTTGGGAAAAATATTCTAAGTCAATATATCTACAAGTCACAGATCAATTCATATAGAGAAGTCATTCGAGAACTCCAGAATGACTTATCGAGAAGTCCAAAATAGCTTATAGAGAAGTCTCAGAGATATCGATAAGCCAAATGAAGACATGAAGATTGGAGATATCGACAAGTCAAATTATTATTAGAGATCTCAGAGATATCTACAAGTCAAAATGTATATAGAGATCTAAGAGATATCGACAAGTCATTTCTGCATTAGAGAACTCAGAGATATCGACAAGCCAAATGAAGACATGAATATTGGAGATATCGACAAGTGAAATTCTCATTAGAGATCTCAGAGATATCCATAAGTCATTTCTACATGCAGAAATTTGGAGACCTCGACAAGCCAAGTTCACTTATAGAGAACTCAGAGACCTCAACAAGTTAAAACACTTATAGAGAACTAAGAGATCTCTATAAGCCATTATACTTATCGAGATGTCAGTTCTCTATAGTTCAAACTGGAGATCTCGATATAAAGCTCGAGTACATAATGTAGACAAGTTAAATATTGAAGATTATCAATCAACAAACGATCTAATCACTTAGATTGAAAAGTCTACAAAAGCAGCTTGAAGAGTGCAAGATCAAAGGACAAGATTATCTGACAAAGGAAAGTCACATATTCACAGGATTTGCAAAGATACACTAAGCCAGAAATGGAAAGCTTTAGAGATAACTTAAAGTAGGGTTTAGTACATTCTATTGCATAATGTGTAAACCTGTGTTTACTAATCTATAAAGTAAACACTGGTCCTTTTTTTAATTGTATCAAACAAATCTAGTTTTTCTTGTAACTCTCTCAAGGAAGAAGCTGAGTTCTTTACTTACAAAGAACCCAGAATTTGTAGCAAAACACTAGCTTGATTTTTATATAAAATTAAGTGAGTTTTGAAATATTGTGTGCACTGTCTTTATTTCAGTTAGCATAATATTGTTACAATTCTTATCTGCTTTGATCACCAAGTTAAAGAAAATCAAAAAGCTTTTAAAATTGCCTAAAACACATTCCCCCCTCTATGTTGTATTCATTACCTAACATGTTTTGGCTACAATTGTAAGCAACCCTTTATCTTGTTATTCTTAGATACACCATTTTATTCTACCGGCATGTACCCTTGGAGTCTACATTCCACATGAACGTCCAAAAAAGATCTGGAAAATAAAAAGGCCTTGAAACAGAAATGCATCCCTATTGCACTGATAACTCAGAGTGACCTTGAAGGTCCTTTAAAGTTACTTGACATTTTATATGAAGAGACATCATGTCCTCCTAGTCCCAAACTAGATAAGTTTCCTCAAAGAGATAATGTGAAACATTGTGTGAAGAAAATTTGTGATAGCCATTATCGGCAGCGGTGAAGGTCTTGACATCATCTGGAGTTGCACATGATACCCCTCAAACTAGACTTTTACTTGAAATGAAGCACTGATATGCATATGCTCTGACATTTTCTACCTCTCCAGGTACCGAAGATCCTCTTTTTGTTAATAATTAAGTTATTCTCCGTTGTATTAAATCTTTTCCTAAAGGGACTTTTTGCAAAGGAGATGGTTTGGGGGCTCAACATTAACTTTATTCTTTTTGGGGTTTCGAGTCTGCCATGGCTAAAGAGCCGATTATAATTCTGACATTGGTTATGAAATTGTGGTTAAAAGGTAAATTTCATGTATCTTTAGTGGAGTTTAGCGCACCATTGACCCCCCTAGTCATGCCTGATGGTGGAGTCAGAACAATTACATTAGGTACCATATGTTGGCATTTAGTTTCCAAAGTAGCCATGAAGAAAGTGGGTAAATAGATGGCTGCTTATTTTGGGGGGGAGGGGGGTTCAGTTTGGTGTAGGAATTTCAGGAGGAGCCGAGGCTATTTTACATGTAGTTAGTCGGTTTGTTGAGGTACATGGGTCAAATCCTAATCTATCTATGCTTTTGGTGGACTTCAAGAATGCCTTTAGTATGATTGATATAGAAAAATGCTTGAAGAAGTAAGAGTTAGGTATCTGTTTATATCTTCTTGGGTGGAGTTTTTTTACGAACAACCGGTTAGGTTATTTCTGGGGTCTGGGTTTATATGGGCAGCTCGTGGTATAAAACAAGGGGATCCATTGGCACCTCTCCTTTTTGCATCGATTTTATATCCGTTAATTCTTAGAATACGTGAGGTATGCAATCTTTTTCTTCAAATGTGGTATTTTGATAATGGTACTAAGATTGGGGATTCAGTTGAGGTTTCTAAGGCCTTGAATGTTATTCAATTATAGGGGCCATGACTGGGTTTAAAGCTAAATATAGGGAAGATAGAGGTTTTTTGGCCTGTTACTAACTTACGTATTTCTCGAGATATATTCCCCCTGATATAGGTAGGCCTTAAGTATGTGTCAAACTTCTTGGTGGTTTTATAAGTATGGACGGCGGGTTTATAAAAGAATTTGCTAAAAAAGGTGGTAAAGTGTCGAGAGCTTTTGGGTGATTTACAATAATTTAATGATCCTCAATGTGAGCTTTTGTTACTTAGGGTTTGTATGGGACTAGGTAAAATCTATTATACTTTCCACCTGTCCACCATATTTTTTGTAGAAACTTTTGCTCAATTTGATACCCTATTAAGGAAAATAATGGATAATATTGTAACATTATAAGGGTCTAGATTTGGTGACCTTCAATGGAGGTTGGTGACTTTGCCTACTTGTTTTTGTTAAATTATTTACTAAGGGTATGCCCCCTCCCACACTAATGTATTTGACAGACCTTTACATTAGTGATATACGAGAATCTACCTTATGAATTTAATTTTTTAGAGAGACAAACAACAGTTTTCAAGTGCTTTAGAGTCACACTTACTCGAGATTTTTTATTGGCCACTCCCATAAAGGGATTGGGACAGGGTATGACGCCTATCAGATGATATTACGGTACATGCTCATGATTCCTTTATTTTCAAATGGAGCTTAGTGTCCCTAGTGCACATGTTGGACGGATGTATCGGAGATCACACTGTTTATTGTAAAAAACAACCATATTCCAAATATCGAAATGACTTGGAAAGAGTATGCAATTAGATATGTTATGGATATCTGGGATTCCAACTAAAAAGGAGGCACATGTGAACTTTCTTACTCCTTCTGGTGAAGTCTGGTCAACTCTTAGGCAAGTTGATGTGTTTGTTTATAATTAGAATGAAGGAAAACATACTTGTGTTGATCGAACGGGCGTTTCTCCTTTGAGTGGATTTGGAAATGGGATGTTCGTAGTTGGTCAGGAGGCTACAAAAGCAGTTGAGGTAAAGGTGCGTAAACATGATAAAAAATGCAAAGATAATCAACACTTGTTCATGCCATTTTTGACACATTTGGATTCCTGACTTCTAATGCTTTTGAGTTTCTTAGGAGAGTGCAGAAGATCATGAATAAAAATGTTATGAATGTAGGCTCAACATAATATGTTTTAGGATTTGTTATTCAACGAGGTATTGCGGCGCTGTTTTGTTAGTGTTTGTGCCCTAAAGTCAACATTATTATGTTTTAGTTCAAGACATTTTGATTATTGATGTTTATGTTCTATCAATTATTCCTTTTATAATTTATTATATTTTTATTTACTACAATATAAATGTTAGATTAATAAATATCCTTGTAATATAACATGCACTATATAACTAAGTACGTGATTTAGAAATGAGATTATGATAATAGTATTAATATTCCTAAAGGTCCATTGTCGAGTATTATTATTAAGAGATAATATTAATGTATTAAGACTAGTGTGTTTGTTTACTGATGATCACATCTCATTGATTATAGGTATAGTGATACAAAAGTAAAAAACATAGGTACATATAAATTTACATGGTGCTGGATAGACCCAATGCGAGATTCTACATATTTATATTTTATAGTGTCATAAGTAATTCCAATAGTGGTAATGATGTAATGATCCTTATAATTGAAATTATTATATTTTTTATATGAGAATTAATATGCTTTTATTACACTAAAAGTTAACTTTGATTATGTAATGATAAAAGTGTATTTCAGGTATATTATGAATCGTATGAGAAATATGAATGATTGTAAGTCATATGTCATAGCCTATTTGTATATTCGAGGATTCAACTCAACTCAAATAAGAATGTAATAAGTAAATAGTGGATCTACCGTCAAAAAAGATCTCACAGAGTAATATCTGTCAAAGGATTCAGAAACAAGGTTCATCTACAGACTTGAGAAATTAATTCACTGGAAGAAGTTCAAGAAATTGATCATGCCTCAGTGATATAAATCAAGAGTGTGGATTTAATCAAGTGACAGAGATCTCGTCAGAGTATCATTAATTACAAGGATTTAATCTGAAGAAAATCAAAGTATCAAAGTCAAGACATGAAGAAACGTCACGGAAGTTAGTCACTCATGAACCAGACAGTACATCGAGTGTCAACGTTGAAGTGGTGAAATTGATTCATAATTCTCAGTGATTTTCAGAAGATATTCAAAAGATTGGTTGCTGCTCAGGGTTAGTATTAATTCTCTATTAATTAATTAAGTCATATAATTTAATTAAGAATATAAATTATATCTGCAAAGATTAATTTATTTGATTAATTAAATTAATTGATTAATTAATTCAGAATTAATATTAAGGATTTTCAGAATTTAAATTGGATTAAAAATAGTATTAAATCAGCAAGACAATTGAAAATGAACTAGCATGACAATCAGGATTGTCATACCGATTGTCATGCCAAGTCATTTCAATTGTCCTACCGAAAGTTCTACTGGGAAGGAGATAGTCTTGCTAGTTCAACTGATTGTCATACCGAAAGTCATTGTAGTTCAATCAGATTGTCTTGCTAGTTCAATCCATTGTCCTACCGAAAGTCTTGCCAGCTATAGGATTGTCATTCCAGTTCAATTCAATTCTGTTGAATGAATTAAAAAGACAAAGAAGCAGCAGAAAGAATAATAATCATCCAATCAAGAACACAGAACTCGAGAACAAAGAAAAAGAAGCAGACACAAATATTTCATCTCATCTGCAACTTCAAGATCAATTTCTAGATTGTAAAGTTAAATCCAATCAACTAGAAATCTTTATATTGTTCTTGTGTAACAATCTAGCGGATCAAAATCCCTAGAACTTAATCTCAAATCGCGTTTATCATTTGATTCTAATTATTGCAAAAATAGAAAAAGTTCATGTCGAATTTATTCTAGATTTGTGATAATTAATTTGAGATTAATTCCTTGTAATCGATATAGTTGTTGTAACACCTTTCAAGTTTAATAATATTTTTATTTAACTTGAATTTTGTTTCAATTTTTTATTCCGCACTAAATTCGATTATTTGGTATAGTTTGTATTCAACCCCCCCTTCTACAAATACATTGGGACCTAACAATTGGTATCAGAGCCTTCTGATTAACGAACAAATCAAGATCCTAGACTTTTGTGATTTTTCAACTCCTTGAATTTTTATTTATTCAAAAATTCATAATGACTTCACAAAAAGTTGGAACCGTTAAAATTTCACTATTTGATAAAGAAAATTATATCATGTGGAAGAAGAAGATGCTATTATTTTTACAAGTTGCAAATCCCAAATATCTGAACTTGTTAAAGAAGGGTCTAAAAACTCCGATGGTTATTGAACCAGAGGTGATAGTAGATGATATTGTGATTACCAAAGCTAGAACATATCCAAAAGAGCCTGAAGATTTTACTCCTGCTGAGAAGGAAGAAGCCTCTTTGGATGTCAGACTTCAATTAATATTAATTGATTCCCTTGATCCCTTGATGAACAGACATGTGATGAACTGTAAAAATTCCAAACACATGTGGGAAACTATTGAGGTGATTAATGAAGGCACAGAGGAAGTTAGGGAGAACAAGTTGGAGATCCTAACTTCTGAGTATGAATATTTTAAATCAAAATCCAGGAGAAGGAATTACTGAAGTATTTGAGAGGTACAATGCGTTGATCAACAACCTGAACATAAATGGGAAATATTATTCAATCAGGGAGGCCAACATAAAGTTCCTTTTAACACTACCAACTCATCTTGAACATAGAATCACTGCCATTAGAGAAGCTAGAGATTTGAGTGAGATTTCTTTGGACAAGCTCTATGGAGTGTTAAAAACCTATGAGTTGGAGCAGATTCAACAGAAGGAAGTCTACGGGAAGGATAGAATGGTCAGCACATCTACTGCACTTGTAGCTGAAGGTCAACAACAACAGCAATCTCAACAATTGGAGAGAATGGTACAGTGTTCCAAGGCTGAGGAAAATATATTAGTAGCAGAATATGATCCTCCTACTACAAATCAATCAAGTGATGATTTTTATTCCTTGGAAGAGCTGGGGCAATTGGAAGACGAGTCAATGGCCCAAATTGTTAAGAGATTCTCCCATGTCAGATTCAAGAGGAATCCCAAGCTTAAGTACAAGTCCAACTATAACAAATTCCAGAAAGGTGGATCTTCATCCTCTAACACCAGCATTGGTGAATACAAAACAGGGGTGGTTGATCGGAGCACCATCAGATGCTATAACTGCAATGAGTTGGGACACTTTGCCACAGAATGTAGGAAGCCAAAGCAAGTAAGAAAGAACTCTAAAAGGGCTTATCTGGCAAAGGGAAGAAGCTGGGATGATACTGACAGTGAAGATGAAGATGAAGGAAATCTTGCTCTTATGGCTATTGATGGAAAAGCTTCATCGTCAAGAATAGAGGTAAAACTTTCTGATGCTGAAATGGTTTATCATCTAAGAGGTAACTTAGATTGTGCACGTCGTGATAATGAACTGTTAAGTTTACAGATCACAGACCTTGAGAAAGAGGTCAATGAATTAAGACTTGTGCACATTAATCAAGACAAATTAAAAGAACAAGTATCTTTTCTAGAGAATAGAGTTGACTGTTATAGAAAACTCGAAACTATTCTCAAAGACAAGATCACCGGTCTTGAGACTAAGGTTAGAGCCTACTTCAATTCTTGTTCGAAAGCTAAAGAGTTCTACAGTAAGCAATCTGTTAATCAAACATCTGGAATAGGTTATGATTACAATGTTGCTATTGGAGAATTAGGCATAAACTCCCCTCCTCGTATCTGTGCTAAAGGGAGGGAAGTACCATATGTGCTTAAGGGTGTTGATGAACCCCTCTATAAACCATCAATTGCTGAACCATTTGATGCGACCTCTTCTGTTATTCAGGAAGAAATACGTGCTGAATATCATGCTAATGAGAAGGTTGTTTCCAAGTCAAGTGTGTCGAAAGTTCCAGTCAAAGTTGTGAAAGCAACTGAGACTAACTCAGACACACATGAGTTGGATAACAAAAATGCCATGTCTGCATGCATAAATTGCCTACTATTAATCACTCTCATAAAGCATGTGGTGTTTCTAATTGTATGTCTTGTGCTTTTAATATAATGTATGCTTATTTTAATGGTAAGCATATTTCTAATGATAAGATTACTCCTCGTCAGCATGTGAATAACAAGAAGCATGATAGGTCTAAGACTGCTAGTCCTTCTAAGGCTAGAAAGGAGACATTTGTGCCTAAGCTTAAACAGAAATTTGTTAAGGCTGTTTACAAGGTCTAATGTTCAGTCATTGAGAAAGTTGAGACAATTAAAATTAAAAATGTTATTTTGCCTGACAAAGGACAATTCTACAAGTATGCCGGGCCCAACCATGTTTGGGTTCCGAAGAAGGTCTAATCTATTTGTAGTGCAGGGCATTAAACAGGTATAACCGGTAGTGTGGATTCTTGACAGTGGATCATCAAGACATATGACCGGAGATAGAGCTCTGCTATCAAATGTGGTTGAGAAAGCTGGCCCCATGGTTACCTTTGGAGATAACAGCAAAGGTTTATCTGAGGGATATGGCTGTTTGCAAGCTGGTAATGTTATCTTGAACTTGTAAATAGTTTCTATATTTTTGCAATATTTATATAAGTTTTTATTTGTATTTTCTGTAATTGTAAATATTGTATGATATATGAAATTGAATGCTGATATCTTGTTGATAGATATTTGGTATTTAATTCATTGATATTTATTTTTATTATTATTATCTGTATTGTATTATTTTATTTTATTTTTATTTTATTTTATTTTAAACTTAATGCAACATAACAATTAGTATCTAAAGTACTTGACAAGTATCGGTCAATGATATGTTGTTAACATTATGTTGCAGATATTTATAAGCTTTTGACATGAATGAGAATTACTTAGACTTTACCCTAAGTGATCAATGTTTTATCAAAAACTCATTCATATTGAAAAACAAAATCAAACTTCTTTCTACATTAGTGATTTCTTATTTCATGTAAAATCTTTTGAAATCACTATTGTAAATCATTTTCTCTCTATTACCACATGTTCTGTTTTACAGGTTCAGTCTCCAATGACTTTCTTTCATTGACAGTCATGAGGTTGAAAACCCACAACGTCTATCCCAGACTGTAAAGACAATCACAAAAACAGAACCAACCAACACTCTCTTACCACTAAATGTAGTATGAATGAGCGTGAGGGAGATAGAGCCTAGTGCACCACATAAGGAAGGTTCTGTAGTCAACCCAGTAGCTCTGTCTCCTACATAGATGAGTAGTATTTAAACCGAGACAACTGCTAACCCCCATACATCTTCTCAAAAAGATGTAATGGCTGAAAAGGCACAAAAACAGTTACTAGATTCATTCTCTCAACAGGGTGCGTCTATTGAAATTTTCCTGTCGGCCAGGGTATCCGATGTAGTGTCACCACTTCAAACATAAACAATTCTTGATGCACAAGGAGAGGTTACACACATAAAGGATGAGTTGACGGAAACAAGAGTTTCGACCATTTTAAGGTTAGATTCGATTGTTCAAGGTTCGTTAATGGACCAATTGCCTTTACAGGTGTTAGGAGAGGATACTGATCCATAAGCCATATGTCAGTGGTCAGTGTCTACCTCCCCAGGCTTAAATCCCCTGGATGCATCTGCGGATAGTGGATCTGACATAGGTGCAGATCAGCAACTTGTTGACAATGATTCAGATATTACCTGATGAGTCACAAGGAAATGTCTTCACAAGCATTAGAAGGGAACTTTGATCTTTATGCTAAATTCTTTGGATCATTGTTTACCTTCCCAGAATTCAAATCTGGAACCCTAAAAGGGAAACTAGCAACTTGTAGATTATGACTCAGATTCATCTGACGAGTTTAACAAGGATGGGGATTTGCCAACTCCCATTGCACCACCTGTGACCTCCTTAAGGATGGCTAAGTTGATTTTCCTTGCAGGTATAGCTGGATTATGGAGCTATGAGAGAAGAGTGATACACTTGTGAGAATGAGTGTAAACACGAGTGGAGAGAAGAGTGAAACACATGTGAGGTACACTAAACAGAATCACACACTCACAGTGAGGAAGAAAGAGAAACTTCTTGTTATTTCTTTTCAACCAAGTAAAATATGAGAACTCCTTCAGACGACGGCATACATTCCTTCTTTAAGGGGGAGATAAAAGCTTAAGTAATAGTTTGGAGGAATCCTCAACTAAGGGGGAGAAATAGCAGGAAGGAAGAAAAAGATCCTACATGTACACTACACCACACCATTGTTGTTTGTAACTACGGATCCTATTGTACGGGAGAGGTGGCAAACACAAGGTGATTTTCTAGTAAGGGAAGAAGCTGTTTTCAAAAGGGGAGTACCCATTGGTTTTTATCTGCGGATCCTATTGTACGGGAGAGGTGGTAAACGAAGATGATCTTCTTTAATCAGTTGATTCTCATAGGGGGAGAAGCAAGAGAGATATGGGCTTCTCAACAGGAAATGTGGTTGTACAAATGAAGATGGAACTACTTGGAGATATGTTCAGTCTAGAGGAACATCTACTTGGAATCTGGAAAATGTTAAATCTAGTCCAGAACTTTACTACTATTTACTTTGCAATTCTTTTTATATCTTTTTCTTATTTGTTAGTTGAGTTATCCTCTAGGTATTTGTATGTTATTGTCTAACAAACAAATAGGGGGAGATTGTAAGTCATATGTCATAGCCTATTTGTATATTCGAGGATTCAACTCAACTCAAATAAGAATGTAATAAGTAAATAGTGGATCTACCGTCAAAAGAGATCTCACAGAGTAATATTTGTCAAAGGATTCAGAAACAAGGTTCATCTACAGATTTGAGGAATTAATTCACTGGAAGAAGTTCAAGAAATTGATCATGCCTCAGTGATATAAATCAAGAGTGTGGATTTAATCAAGTGACAGAGATCTCGTCAGAGTATCATTAATTACAAGGATTTAATCTGAAGAAAATCAAAGTATCAAAGTCAAGACATGAAGAAACGTCACGGAAGTTAGTCACTCATGAACCAGACAGTACATCGAGTGTCAACGTTGAAGTGGTGGAATTGATTCATAATTCTCAGTGATTTTCAGAAGATATTCAGAAGATTGGTTGCTGCTCAGGGTTAGTATTAATTCTCTATTAATTAATTAAGTCATATAATTTAATTAAGAAAATAAATTATATCTGCAAAGATTAATTTATTTGATTAATTAAATTAATTGATTAATTAATTCAGAATTAATATTAAGGATTTTCAGAATTTAAATTGGATTAAAAACAGTATTAAATCAGCAAGACAATTGAAAATGAACTAGCATGACAATCAGGATTGTCATACCGATTGTCATGCCAAGTCATTTCAATTGTCCTACCGAAAGTTCTACTGGGAAGGAGATAGTCTTGCTAGTTCAACTGATTGTCATACCGAAAGTCATTGTAGTTCAATCAAATTGTCTTGCTAGTTCAATCCATTGTCCTACCGAAAGTCTTGCCAGCTATAGGATTGTCATTCCAGTTCAATTCAATTCTGTTGAATGAATTAAAAAGACAAAGAAGCAGCAGAAAGAATAATAATCATCTAATCAAGAACACAGAACTCGAGAACAAAGAAAAAGAAGCAGACACAAATATTTCATCTCATCTGCAACTTCAAGATCAATTTCTAGATTGTAAAGTTAAATCCAATCAACTAGAAATCTTTATCTTGTTCTTGTGTAACAATCTAGCGGATCAAAATCCCTAGAACTTAATCTCAAATCGCATTTATCATTTGATTCTAATTATTGCAAAAATAGAAAAAGTTCATGTCGAATTTATTCTAGATTTGTGATAATTAATTTGAGATTAATTCCTTGTAATCGATACAGTTGTTGTAACACCTTTCAAGTTTAATAATATTTTTATTTAACTTGAATTTTGTTTCAATTTTTTATTCCGCACTAAATTCGATTATTTGGTATAGTTTGTATTCAACCCCCCTTCTACAAACACATTGGGACCTAACAATGATCTCGAAAGGATTTAACCCCTTAATTTTAGGAGTGATATTATTGGCCTTGTGTGTTAGCTAGACTATGAAATGCGTGACCGCACTCAAACATTGATTTGATATGATAGTATACTTATTGATAAAAGAAACTTGAATTAAACTATGATGAATATGGCACATAAAATTTCTCTAGTTTAATCTATAATATGTGATTAAAGGGATTATATTACAATGTATATTATTCATGAAAGGTTTTATCGGTCACCGATTTAATTATTATTACTTGAGTAGCATTGATGTATAACTAGATGTCGCTCATTGTTTACGATTTTAAATTAGATTTAAAATTCCTTACGAACGTAATAATAACCTATAGGGTCACACACAAAGAATGTTTTAAAAATTATTTAAATTAAAATTAAATTAATTCGAATTATTTGTTAATTAAGTATGACTTAATTAATTACATAAATAATGATATTCGAATTTACTAATTTAATTTTGAAATTTAGTTGTTAAATAATTAAGTGAGAATTAATTATAAAACAAATAAGAATTTTGAATTAATAATAACTCATAATTAATTAAGAGTTATAATTTATTTTTCTAATCTCTATATAACATCTCTTGTGGATCATTTTTAAGGCTAGTCTTTTATTAAAAAAAACCCTAGCCACCAAGAGAGAAGACAGAGAGAGCACGATGAAGCGACTTTGTGCTAGTACACAATTGATCATTTAGTTCAAGTATTCGTGTGAATACCGATATAGCGAGTTGTGTGGTGATCGAACAAGTTTTGGATCTCCATTAGCCAACTAATTCATAAAACTTCTTAAGGTAAACAATCTGATTTATGAATTAAATATTAATTTTTTGTATGGATCGTGCATAGGGTTTCGAAAATTCTGGTTTTCACGAATTAAATATAGTTTTCGTTGCATTTTCTGCCTCGAAACCCTTCAGGGGTCGTTTGGTTCAGAAAATTTGGGTATCAGATAAGGGTTTTGTTCATTTCAAACCCATACCTGATGTTTGGTTCATGATTTTTATTCGTCGAAACCCATACATGAAACCCAATAGAAATCAGATTTGATACCTAAGGAGATAGGTGGGTATGAAGAAGGGGTATGAGGTATCAGATTTATTTTTATTATTCATCTTTATTTCTACAATTAAATATAATTTATGTACACATATTTTAAATTTGAAATATTATTTAATTTTAAATAAAGTCATAATAATATTTATTTAATGCTAATTTGTAAGATTTAATTTACTAAAAAATATTAAATTATTATTTAATTGGTTAAATTATATTTTTCTAATCAAATCTTTTTTAGTAAATTTTTATTTTTAATTTGTGTAAGAACTTACTTTCAATGTATAATGTACACTTACACATAATATTAGAATCAAAACTAAGATCTCGATTATATTTAAAATAACACAAATTCATTTCATCACTGAACCAAACATATAATATCAGAAATCATTCCTCATCTGCATACCAGCCTAACCCGATTCCTGCTTCTAAACCCAGACCGACTTCTGAACCTAATGACCCCTCAATGGTATCAAAGCTATTGGAGAAAAGTGTTGAATTCATTTATGTGTTTTCTGATTTTATGATGATAACATGTATACAATCTTCCATGACTGTTATGTTTGCGATTTTGTGTTTTGCATGTTGTTATGTTTATATATATGTATGTATATGTTTTGAATATCTGATATGAGACACTTGCACAGTTTTTACTGGAAAGTCATTTCGAAAGTGGTACCATTGATAAAACTTTATTTTATAAGTATTATGGTAAGGACTTATTGTTAGTTCATATATATGTTGATGATATCATTTTTGGCTCTACTAATGATAAACTCTGTGATAGGTTTGCATAGTTAATACAGTCCAGATATCAGATGAGTATGATGGGAGAATTAAGTTATTTTCTGGGAATACAAGTCAAGAAGACTGAAGAAGGGATCTTTATTAATCAAGCTAAATATACCAAGAATTTGCTTAAAAGATTTGGAATGCAAGATAGTTCAAATGCTACAACTCCCATGGCCACTGCAACCAAGTTAGATTTAAATACTGGTTCATCAGTAGAAATAACTAAAAACAGAGGTATGATTGGCTCACTCCTATATTTGACTGCTAGTAGGTCTGATATCATGTATGCTACGTGTCTCTGTGCAAGGTTTCAAGCTGAACCAACGGAACTGCATTTTTTAGCTGTGAAAAGAATTTTCAAATATCTTAAGGGAACCATGAATCTTGGTTTGTGGTATTCTAGGGATTCAGACTTTAAGCTAATTGGATATTCAGATGCTGAGTTTGCAGGATGCAAAATAGACAGAAAAAGCACTTCAGGAAGCTTTCAATTTCTTGGTGGTAGATTAGTCTCTTGGTTTAGCAAGAAATAAAAGTCAATTTTCACTTCAACTACAGAAGCTGAGTATATTGCTACAAGAAGCTGTCGTGCACAAATTCTTTGGATGAAAAATCAGTTACTGGGTTATGTTAGAATATTCTAAAATTCCTATATATTGTTGTTAGAAGAAATTGATGATATTAGTTTATAAACTATCAGAAATTATTATCAGCATTTGATATTAGACTTTAGTAGAAGGTGACGTCATCAGCATTTGTTATCAGCATTTGCTGATCAGTAATTGACATCAGTATTTGGTCACTACAGCTAAAGATCGGGAGATATCGAAGTTGGAAAGAGTTTGCAAAATTCAAGTCGGTGAAGGACTTTACTTCTAGTAGCGATCAAATTAAGGATATGTTTTATGATTCCTTATTGTAATAGAATAGGATTCCTTATTTGATTGTGCAGCTGTGCAGTATATAAGCACAGATTAGGTTAACACTTTAAGTGTCGCGTATTGATATATCTTTTTTGTAACCTATAAGCTCTCAAGGATATCTGTTCATCCTTTGAGAGATTAGTTTGTAAATCAGTTTTATCAATCAATAAAAAATTGTTTATACTGTTGAGTGCTTAATTCAATTTATCTGCATAAGCTGTATTCACCCCCTCTACAGTTGTATTAAGTACCTAACAATTGGTATCAGAGCTTGCTGTTGATATACAGACCATTTAAGATCTAAAATCAATCTATAATAGCAGATAAAGAAGCTCAACCGAATCTCCCACCTCCTCCACCAGCCAATCAACCCATCAATAACAATATGAGCATATATGAGGCTATCAAAGTTCCAATCCTGAAGATTCATGAATATCCAATCTAGGAAGGTGAAGATGGTCATGTGTCTGGAAGCAACAGATCCTGAATACCTGAGCAGGATATATGATGGTCCACATAGGCCAATGAAGGTAGTTGTTGCTGTTGCTGGCGAAGAAGAAAAGATGGTTGATAAAGATAAGAAGGACTATACTCCTGAAGATCTTTCATCTATTATAAAAGATGCAAAAGTGAGACTTAGTATTCACAACAGTCTTGACAGTGTTATGTCTAACAAAGTTATTGGATGTAAAACTGCCAAAGAAATTTGGGACACTTTGGAAGTCAAGTGTCAGGGAACAACTGCTATTAAGAAGAACATGAGGACTATACTGACACAGGAGTAGTCCTTAACTGAAATCTATGACAAATTTCAAAAGATGATCAATGACTTGTCTCTGGTTGACAAAGAATATGACCAGGAATACTCTAAGTTGAAGTTCCTTCTTGCTCTCCCAGAAAAGTGGGACTTGAAAGTCACATCAATCAGGGATAATTATGAATTGGATGAAGTATCTCTAGATGAGATCTATGGAATGCTGAAGACTCATGAACTGGGGATGGAGAAAAGGAGCAAGAGGAAAGGACCAAGAGCAAGACAGGTTGCTCACAAAGTTGAAGAGAAGCTAAAGGAGAAAGCCAGGAGAAAAAGCCACTCCAAAGAAAAGGCTATGATTGCAAAGTCTGATACTGAGTCATCTAACTCTGATAATGGTTCAAACCCTGGTAGTGAATCAGATACTGAAAGTGATCATGATAATGATGAAGATATTGAGCAAATGGCAGCTCTGTTGGTCAAGAGCTTCAAGAAGATGGTCTACAACAACTTCAAGAACAAGAACAAGATATTCTCTAGGAAAGGTTGTAGTTCCTCAAACTCTGATAAGAGGAATTTCAAAAGAAATTCTGATGTGAAGGAGTCTAGATCTGGAAATCTAGACAATTCAAAGGAAATATGCTATAACTGTGATGGAGTAGTACACTTTGTAGCTGACTTCAGAAAGCCTAGGGCTGAGAAGAAACAAGCCTTGATTACCAAGAAAAAGAACTAGGATGATACATCAGAATCAGATGATGAAGTCAACTATGCTCTCATGGAAAATGCTGACACTGAGGATAACACTGCTAAATTAAAGGTACCTCAAACCACGCGTACTTTTGATACTGATAATATCTGTGAGTTAAGATTGTTTCTTAAATCTTTGTATGTTAGTTATAGGGATCAAACGCTTGAGAATTCTAGGATTAAGAGTGAAAACCTTAATCTTAAGAAAAAAAATGATTACCTAGAAACTGAGTTGGTTTTAATGCTAGAAACTCAAAAGGAGATAGATGATGCTTTGTATGTTAAAGAGAAATTGTTAGAAAAGCATGCTTATCTAGAAAAGAACTATCTAAAGAAAGAGCAGTGATTAAGCTTTGGACTAGTTCAGGAAAAACAACTCAGGGTTTAATAGAAAATGACTGTTGGGGATCAGGATTAGGATATGCTGATAAGACTAATTCTGATAAGAAAATAAAAAGTAAATTGAGAAAGTAAAACCGGTAAATACTGATATTAAGGTAAAATTGAACCAGTCTCAGTTAAGACCTTTTAAATTTAACTTACGTGCTAATGTTGTTAAATCAGTAAATATTGGTTTAATGACTCAGAAGCAGCTTAAGCAAAAGCTGAAGGATGTTAAAATGAAAGACAAGGAAAAATAGCCTAGAAAGAATAGGAATGAAAAGAAGGTGTAAATAAGGAGAACAAATATAAACCCATCTCTAATGCACCTTGAAATGTCTGTTTTAACTATGGTAGTACTAATCATCTTGTTGTTGCTTGCAGGAAGAATAAAGGGATAAATACTATTCCTCCTAAGTCAGAGTTTAGGAATAGAACAGTTAGATATAAACCGCAGAATCCATGTTTTCATTGTGGTAGTATTTGTCATTCAATTTATACATGTAAAGAGTATCAAAGTTTGTATTATGACTATTATGAACTGAAACCCTCTTTGAATAAATCTAAAGTAGATTCTGCATGTGTAAACTCTGATATTAAGAATGTTAGCATAAACTCTGATTCAAAGTCTTCTGCTGCAAATGTTAACAAAGTTAAAAAGGCCAAAGGATCCAAGCAAGCCTGGGTCCTTAAAAACACTAAGTAATTGTTAAATCTGATTGCAGGGTAAATGTAACACCCCCAAATCCGGGGTCGGGGATCCGGGTTGTCACGAGTTCCATTTCCCTTAATAACACCCAATCTTAATAAATAATCAACTACTCTGTACTGTGACCCCACAATAAACACACACACCACAAGTTATAGTCTCAGAGATGAATATCCAAAAATAACACAAGTCCTTATATTCCACAATTATAAACCGTTACACCTTAAAAAGGTTCTGAATAAATTTACATATTCCTTGCCATTATTACAATTCATATTATACATAAGTCTGGTTCATCAATAGTTGAAAACCTAGCCTATTGGTAGCTCCTACCTTAGCTACGGCGGCATCAACGCTTCCACAAGACTGCGGAACGTTTTCTAACCGCTTACGAATCGGGAGCTTGGTCATGTTCATCTTTTCTATCTGTTGTTGTGTGATGAAAGAAGAAAGCAAGGGTGAGCAGCAAGCCCACCAAAATAATATGTATAATAATTAACAATATATGAGCATTCTCATAGTACTCATGAAAGTCTTGGTCAAGAAGAAATGAACCAAGCTGATATCTTAATGCGACCAAGTCGCAAAATAATTTAGTATATATATACATATACTTTTCAAAATCTTGGAAGTCCTCTTCCATGCATAATAAACACAGAGCTCCCGTTTATAACTGTATAAAATATCGTTGCAAGGTGATCTCATATATCTAACCTTGTCTCAACATTTTTCCGAAAATCTTTGACATGCACAAGATAATCATTTACTAGATATAAGTTTAAAAGATGAAGTTACAAGATACTCCAATATACTTATATCTTTCCGAATACTACTTGAACTACCACCGTTCAAGTTATAATTAGTTTCAAAAGTTCATCACACTGATGAGACTACAAGATAAGACTTGAATAGATTCAATCTTTGAAATATTTTGAAGGAAATGAAGTTATGATATACTTCATTAAGTCCCGATATATATATACACCTATATATATACATACGTTTCCTGAAAACCTCTGTCATGTAAAGTATGAACAGAATTGCAATATCCAATAAATTTGGAAAGAAAAGAATTTTGGCATAAACCTGATATCTTGCTGATCAGGCAAAGATACCAATAAGTAACCTTTTCTACTAGTAGATGGATGATCCCCCACCGGTCATCACCCTGGCCACATAAGGACCTTGTGCTGGACCGCCACCCGGCCTCTTACGCGTTGATGGACTGCCACCCAGCCACTTACACTTTGATAGACCGTACCCCGGCCTGTCGCTTATGCCGACTCAATTAGATGGACTTACTTCCCGAACGTTGGGTAAGTAATCAATTCATTTATCAAAACAGCAACCTTGTTGCGAATATAAAATACACCACAGAGCCGGATCCCTCAAGTTTTGAGCGAGTATTTAAATCCCCTTTAAAAGGAAGATCTTAAATATAAAAATGAGTTTTGGGGTCCGCTCTAACTTTTAAAAATCATTTTTAAGACTCGAAAATACTTTAAAGAGTGTTTGGAATAATGCTGATTTAATAAAGTAAATCAGTCCCAATATATTAGAAAATATCTGAATATTATTATTTAAATAATATTCCCATAAAGAATAATCTTTATACGAATAATTGAAGTAGAAGTTGTAAGACTTATACTTGAAATGAGTATTAGATAACCAAAGATATACTTATACGAAAGTACTATCTTTATTTGAATAATCGAAAATAAGTTTGATTATCGACACCTTATTCTTTAATAAAATAAAGAATATATCTCAGCAAATAATCGGAGTCATAAATTGTCAAATGAATATTCAAATAATATTCGAATAATAAAATAAACTGAGTCATAAGCCTTCGAATGAATATTCGAAATAATATTCAAATAATAAAATAAAAGGAGTCATAAGTCCTCGGATGAATATTCAAATAATATTCAAATAATAAAATAAAAGGAGTCATAAGTCCTCGAATGAATATTCATAACGTAATAATATTCATTAAATAAAATAAAGTTATCGAATAAACCTTATTCGATTAATAGTTTTAAAAACTATATCAATATATATATATATATATATAAATATATATTATACTCGGGAGCCTCGCCTCCCGGTTTTAGAAAAAGTTCACCTTTTGATCCCCTATACTAAGGGTATACACAAATACCGCTTATCTCTAGCATAGGTATTATGCAACGAATAAGCATTTGAACCAACAGATATATAAATCAAGAATATGAAACAGGCATGCATATATACCATATCACATGCTGCAATATATCGCAAGAATTTGCTAATAACAAATATGCATTTATCGCAAGATCATGCATATACACATATACATCACAACAACAGTTATACGGGTAGAAAACTTGCCTGAGCGACTGGGGGTTACAATGGCTCGGGACGAGTCTGGTAACCTATAAACAACAAGTAAGTTGGAATTAAACCAAAGTCACTTGTAAATCTATACATTAACCAACTTAGACTCTAACGCTCGCTTTGCGCGTACTGATTCTCTTAAGTCACTCGAGTACCCTCGGCTCCACCATTTTTAATAATTTAACCATTACGAGTTTTAAGGCGATTCCTTCGCGAGTGTCTTACCAACTTCCTATTACACCTTACATAAATTTTTCATACTTCAATTAGTCCTTTAAGTTCTTTAACCTATGTTTCAAAGTAAGGCGAGGGGTAAGGGTTCGTTCGCGAAACATCGTTACTTAAAACGGTCGTTTCTCCTAAACCGTTCATCGGAATCCAACGAACCACATATCAAAATGAAGCTCGTAACATGAACTATATAAACATGGCAATGGTCAAAACCTAGCAGTGAGTTCAAGGATTCTGATGTTAAGAACAAAAACAGTCAACGGTAAATCGGGCATTACGACGGCTATGTTTACGCGATTACCCAATTTTAAACCACTCCAAATCATCTCACAATCAACCCACAATCACAACCCAATCAAAAATCCATCCATACTTTATCATAACAGCCCCAACAACTCAACATTAACAATTTATACTATTCTTTATCATGAATTTAAACTACACTTAAGTTCATTAATCAACAACCAAGATTTACAACTCCAAAAATATCCCAAAACCAACTAATCTCTACATACACAACCATCAAGCCTCTCATGAACTAGAATACTCATATTATGCTCTTAACATTCAATAAAAAAGCTTGGTTAAGAGATTATACCTTCCTTGAAGCTTCTTAACACAACACAAGAGCTTTGAATGCCTAAAGAACCTTGATCCTTGCTTGTATAACCTTAAACTTTCATAAAAATTCAAGAAAACTAAAGTTATTTCTTGAAGGTTACTATTCACCATCTTCTTCCTTGATTTATTGGAAGAGATTGTGAAGGAATTAGGAGCTTAAACTTATAGGATATCCATATCTATGTACAAGGAACCTTAGATAATTACCTTGTGATTTAACAATGCTTGGAACTTGATTTTTGATTTTTCTTCCTTTGAAAAAGAAGAAAAGCCGAGAGCAAGATGATGAGAATGAAATGATTTTGTGTTTTTTGATTTGTTTGGCTTAGCTTGGTTGTTTTTTGTTTTGTTTTTGGTTAATTACCTTAATAACCTTATATTTGTGTGGTTATAAACCAACCACACCTCCTCCTTCCCTATATCATGCTTGCATCACCTTATTGTGTCATCATCTCTTACTTGCCCTCTTCTCATTGGTTGGATGACCTCATCATCCCTAACCTCCTTGATTAACCTCCTAATTGTTTGCCTAATGACCGCTGATCTGTTATACGGTTCGCTTAACTTTCGTTTTCATTTATCGTTTGAGGGATCATACCCGGGATCTTATTACTTGGGTTTCCTTAACCTTTCTCAATACATTATAATCCTTTTATG